>NC_137152.1:84879056-85103178 GCF_951394435.1 Stenella coeruleoalba | reverse complement strand
CAAATGGCAGTACCTGCTTTGAGAAATGTGATGCACATGGAGACCACTGTAGAGCTCTGTTAAAATAGCTTATCTCATTTTTCAGCCTTATTAATTAACAGCTCGTGAACATGCTGGACCACTACTGACTGCAGATCTTACAATCTACCAGTCTTGGCTGGGAAATATGCAAAAGAGCCAACCTCCATTCTCGCACTTTGCTTTTCAGACTTTTAAATCCCTCCACCTCTGGACCTTCACCAATTACCAGTGACCTGGGGCCACTGTATTGTCACAGCACTACTCTCCCAAGCAAAAGGCTTGGAAAGCATGCTGTCTGGATGTCTTCCTGTCAGTGTTTGGCTCTACTCCAATACACATTTCCTAATTCAATTCATCAGAGGTAGAGACCTGTGAGCAAATGTTGCACTTCACCACATAAGAAGTAAAGGTCTTCCCCTTAGGGAGCTTCTTATATAAATAAAACTAAAGGGAGCCTTAGGAATTGATAAACACTTTATCTGGCTGTTTTCACTGAAGATGCCAGAACCAGGGATTTCTGAGGAGGGAGATGAACAAGAAAAGGACATCTTAAAGCATGAGCAAGGTGAAGAAAAGACATGACAGTATGATGTCATTAAAACTCACTGCAGTCTTCAAGGTGCTTCTTAAGAGAGACAGATTGGCTGAGTGAAATAAAGGAAATGCAAGATTTAAAAATCACCTATGCATTACCACTTGGGTTTTTGCAGTAGCTTGGCAAGTATGGGGTAAGAATAGAGCTAGTGAATTGGCTGTCGTATACACTGTCCTATTTGAAGTAAAGTCATGCCATCTCTGATGTCACTACTGGCTTGCTGTCAGAGAAACAAGCGTATTTATGGAACATTTCAGTATAACACCTTCAGGAAGGTCCTTGGAGATACTGGAATAATTATTAACAGATCACATTTGAGAAAGCATTTAACAAGAAAGAAAAAGAAGAAACAGTCAAATACAATTCCAAATAAACATTTATTACATTAGGCTTAGAATCCATTTCTCCCTCAAGGCAATTATCCTTGGATAAATGAGTTACTGAATAAACAAAGCTGTTATTATGAGTCAATTCTTCCTATAGCCTTTTTTCATGAAAGCAAATTATTGTGAAAGTTGATCATAATCTGTTATCTACATGGAAATTTGAAAACTGTAGACATTATCAGACAAATTCATTCTCATAAATAAATACACCAAATTACATAGAGATAGCATAGGGAACAAGAGCCAAGTCATGGACAGTTGGGATAGGTTTGTCTTATTAATGTAGTTCTTTTCACATATATTTTAAATACCTTTGAGCACATTACCATCTGTGTGTATTCTACTAATGAGCTGTAGCCTCCACGAAGGTCAGTCACTTACCATTGATTAGTTAGATGGAGACTGCTTAATTTCCAAGCCATTAATAAGGCACATTCTCTCGTTAGGTTGAATCTTCCTCTTGTTAGTGCGAGTAATTTATTAATGAGCCTTGAGCAAATCCTGTTGAAGCCTTCTTGCCAGTGAAACTGAGACATGGCACAGAAACTCAACACAAGCTGTACTGACAGTGCTATAGCACTTAGATGTACCTAATAGTAGGTAACAAGCACCAATAACCTCCCTGTCTGCCTCTTTCCACCCATTTTTTGGATGGTACACTCTTCTAGGAATGGCCCTTCTCAAAGAAATAACACTAGATGGCTTGCCTTATCCAATTACCAAGAAGTGACCTTGGAGGCTGTACACTGGGATCTGTCTTTCTGCTAGCTCTACCTGGACCAGGCCTCTCCCAGGCCCAGAGGACTTAGAGAATTAGGCAAGCAAGTGCCTCATTTGTTTTAAGAGCCTAGTTAATGCACCCCAAGTCATGATTTCCTTTGTCACAGGGTCCAGTCAATTGTTTTGTGACACAGATCACAGGTAAAATTGTAATCCTGCTTGGGAGCAATGAGAACGTGTTCTACATGTCACAAGGAGGATCAGATCAAAGAACGTGTGTAACGCCACCATCTTCTTACATAAAAACCTGCCAACACATAGTATTTACTATGTACTCATGCTGTGTTTTTTTGATTTTCAGGCTTGGCATTCACAAAGACATTTCCTTTTTTCAGGGTCCTCAGACCTACTCTGAAGGTCAGATGCTACCAGGCTCACATGGGGCTTGGATTTCACGGCCTAAGGAAGGCTTCCCACAGGTATGGCTAATTGGGAAACAAATGTTGTAGTGCATTATTTTGCTTTGTTATTTTACTTTGAACTAGAACTTGAAAATGTTTAAAACTAAGGCTAAGTTTTAAAGAATTATTTTAATTATTAAAAAGGTAAGTATAAAGAATATTACATAAAATGTTAAAATAGCAGGGCTTCCCTGGCGGTGCAGTGGTTAAGAATCCGCCTGCCAATGCAGGGGAGACACGGGTTCGAGCCCTGGTCTGGGAAGATCCCACATGCTCTGGAGCAACTAAGCCCGTGTGCCACAACTACTGACTGAGTCTGAGCTCTAGAGCCCGTGAGCCACAACTACTGAGCCCATGCGCCACAACTACTGAAGCCCGAGTGCCTAGAGCCCGTGCTCCGCAAAAAGAGAAGCCACCACAGTGAGACACCTGTGAACCGCAATGAGTAGCCCCTGCTCGCCACAACTAGAGAAAGCCCACACGCAGCAGCAAAGATCCAATGCAGCCAAAAATAAATAAATAAAATAAATTTTTAAAAATGTTAAAATAGTAAATATTAAATAATTTTAAAGGTTATTAATTAAAAAATATAAAAGCCAAGTATTGCTATCACTAATACTCAATTGCTACCAATCATTGCTGAATCTAATTCTAGGTTTTCTTTCAAAAGCCTTAAATAATAAGGAAAAATCTTCAGTAGGAAGTGATTATATCAGTAATATTAAATCATTCAGCAGCAGGCCCATTATAAAATACCAGACCAGCAGCATAAAGACGCATTTTCATTTCTTCATTCAGCAAACATTTGCTGAACTCCTAACATGTGTCAGGCACTGCATTAAGCATTGGGGTGCACCGGTGAACAGATATAGTCTCCGCTCTCATAAAACCCAGAGTCTAGTCGGGAGATAGCCATTAGCCAAACATTGTGATAAGTGATCTGAGGAAAAGAACAGGGTATTTTGTGTCTCTCTTAAAGTTCAAAATACATGTTAACATAGCAAAGGTTCTGATGAATCCTAATGTAAAGAAACCCCTTTAACTTCATCTAACCCAGAAAAACTGAGCACCCCTAAGTTTTGGAGTGGTTAGTGACAATCTCTTTGAGGAAGCAGCATTTAAGCAAAGAGATGATAGGTGAGTAGGAGTAGTACAGAATGTCCTCTGAAAGGACATTCTAGACAGAGGGAAGAGAGTGCTCCCTGAGGAGGAAGTAACCTGAACACCAGAAGAATTGACAACCTGGCTGGAGCAGAGAGAGCCTGTGGGGGGAGAATGGTAAGCAGTGAGGCTGTAGAGACTGGCAGGGTTAAGGCCATGCCCAGCTTTACAGGCCTTAGTAAGGTGTTAGAATTTTATTCTGAGTATGTTTGGAAGTTTTAAAGTATTTTTGGTAAAATAGTAGTGCAATGTCATTTTGTTTGCTGTTCGAATGTTTGTTTAGGATAACTGGCTATAGCATGGACAGTGATCCAGAAGAACATAAGGAGGGGAACTGGAAGACCACTTAGGAGGCTACTACAATAGTCCAGTTAAAGGACAACTGTTGCTTGGACTTGGGTAGATTAGGGGCATCCATGCAGTTTTCCATGGAACAGATATAAACTCACAGGTTTTTAAAGATAAGGTCGTGTGGGTTACTTAGCGACAAGACAAGGCCAGGGCAAAGACAGAACATAGTCTAATTTCCAAGGACAATAAACATGGATTCCACAAGAAACTCATAGTACAGCACATCCCAAATGGAGTTCCATCTCTCCAGATGACCTTTGGAAAAAGAAAGTTTCCGTGCTCCAACACAATTGGGAAAGCAGCATACTCTAAGTCCTGCTTGGAGTTCATAACACGAACTATTATATTAAAGTCCCTGCTAAGTCCTGCAGTTAAAAAAAACCCTTTAACTACTTTTACCCAGTGTTTTCAAACATTTTGGCCATAGAACCTTTTGCTTCATGTAACACATATTAGAGAGTTGTTGTGAGAATTTAAAGGAAATCCTATGTGTCAAGTGCCCAGCATAGGATCTGGCACACCGTAAACACTGAATGGGTTTGTTCTGGTAGTTGTTGTTGGAATTGTTATTTCTTTGCTTCCAGAAACAAGTCATAACATCCAGGACCAGCTTTAAGAAGCATCAGTTTATTTCTCTAACTCCTTGAGAACTTTGGTTTTTGTGTTGGGAGAGCCCAGACCCAACTGTTCAGTTCTGCCTTGCTTGATCAGCAACTCTGGAAGCGGGTTTTATGTCATCTGGCAGGGCTCCATCCTCAGTATGAACAGAGGAACTGTCAGAGATAAAGGGTTGGGGGGTGCCTTAAAGACCAGACTACACCTTCTGTACAGTGCTACCTTCTCCAGGGAGCTGACCAGGAACCTTAGCTACCTGAGCCCTATCTACTTAGTGGTTCTGCCCTCCCCGGGAAACTCCAGGCCATGAGTGTTTGAAGCTCTGAGCAAGCAAACAAATTCTAAAATATTCAGCCAAACTTCCAGTTCCTTTTATATCAACAGGTTTTTAAGTGGGATACCCTTATTACAGAATTTTTTTTAAAATCAGGTTGAAAAGGGAAGGCAGAAATGGAAATCTATTTTTAATTTTTATTTTATATTAAAGTATACTTGATTTACAATGTTGTGTTAGTTTCAGGTGTACAGCAAAGTGACGTTTTGATGCCAAAACAAAACGTACCTTCTCTTACCTCTTTTTAAAGGATTGAAGGGAGTCAAAAAGCACAAACTTTTATTTATAAAATGAATGTACTATGAGGATATAATGTAAAACATGGCAACTATAGTTAACAGTACTGTACTGCATATTTGCAAATTGCTAATAGGATGGATCTTAAAAGTTCTCATCACAAGAAAAAATCTATAACTATGTATGGCGATGGATGTCAAGTGGACTTATTGTGGTGATCATTTCTCAGTATATACAAATATTGAATGACTGTGTTTTATGCCTGAAACTACATATGGTTGTATGTCAGTTATACCTCAATTTTTAAAAATATAAAACTAAAGTATTTTTAAAAGGCATTTCCTAATATCCTACACAAAATTTAATAAGCTTTCAAGTTACACATTAAAGACCTCTACTTGCCAAGAATGAAAAATAAGGCCAGTATGTATGTGTATGCTCAGTTACATCTTACTCCTCTGTGTACCTAATCTTTCATGAAATGATGTGACTATTTCATGACACCCTACACACTGAAAACTACAGGTGACCACTATTTATGGAAAAGGAGAGAAGTGAAATGAGAGAAATAATCAAATCTACTGCCTAGTGCTACCCTTTAAACTTAAATACACAAAATGTTTTCCTGTCCAGAAAAGCAAAACCAAAGCCCCATCCTTGGGACTGCTGTCACTTCCATTTTGTTTATAATGACTAAGAAAAATTTGATAAGGAATATAACAGCAGCAGCAACAACAATATAACTGCCATCTGTTGAACATCAAGCATAATATGCCAAGGCCTGGCTAAGTGCTCTTTCTACATACCTTCTCCAATTCTTACAGTAATTCCTGCACAATAGATTATTTTACAGACAAAACACTGGCAATTCAGTAATGTACCCAGGGTTTCACAGTTACCTATTGCATATATTGGAGTTAAACCCGGATGGGTATGGCTCCAGAGCAAGGGTGCTTTCTATTACCTCTTCCTAACCAGTTACCTAACTTAGCTGAACAAGTGCCTCATCAGAGATAAACAATGCATGTATATTGTACATGTGCAAATGAATAAAAGCCTATTTTACAGCAAGCAGAGAACAAGTTTTAATGATTAATATGAAACGGAACAGGAATAATTTCCTATGGCTCAATTAGTCATGGAAGTCTTCTTGAGAGAGGAGGATCGGGGATAATGTTTGAGTAGAGTTTCAAGGTTACTCTGTTTCTGTCAGTTAAAGGAATCAGAAGGGATTATTACCTCTTGCATGTGTTTAAAACAAGTGAGTGTTTAATTTATACTTACTGAAAAATAAAGGTAGAAGCTTCAATTCCATACAGCAATTATTAACCAGTTATACAATTTCTCTCTGAGTTTGCCTTCCTTCTGCTCTCTCATTCTGCTCACTTTAAAATGTTTCTTATTGAAGTGGAGTTGATTTACAATATTGTGCTAGTTTCAGGCATACAGCAAAATGATTCTTTTTCCAGATTCTTTTCTATTATAGGTTATTACAAGATATTTAATATAATTTTAATATAATTTCCTGTGCTATACAGTAGGTCCTTGTTGTTTATCTGTTTCATACATAGTAGTTTGTACCTGTTAATCCCATAATCTTAATTTGTCCCTCCCTCCTTCCTTCTCCCCTCTGGTAACCACTAGTTTGTTTCCTATGTCTATGAGTCTGTTTCTATTTTGTATTGATATATAGATTCATTTGTATTATTTTTTAGATTCTACATATAAGTGGTATCATTTAGTATTTGTCTTTCTCTGTCTGACTTCACTAAGTATAATATTCTCTAAGTCTATCCACATAGCTACAAATGGCAATATTTCATTCTTATTTGTGGTTAAGTAATATTCCATTGTGTGTGTATGTGTGTGTATATATGTGTGTGTGTGTGTATATATATATATACACACACACACACATATATACACACACACATATATACACACACCACATCTTCTTTATCTGTTCTTTATCCATTCCTCTGTTGATGGATACTTAGGTTGCTTCCATGTGTTGGCTATTGTAAATAGTGCTGCTACGAACACTGGAGTGCAGGTGTCTTCTCAAATCAGAGTTTTCAGTCTTTCCAGATATATGCCCAGGAGTAGGATTGCTGGGTCACATGGTAGTTCTATTTTTAGCTTTTTAAGGAACCTCCATACTGTTCTCCATAGTAGCTGCACCAATTTACATTCCCACCAACAGTGTAGGAGGGTTCCTTTTTCTTCACACCTTCTCCAGCATTTATTATTTGTCAACTTTTTAATGATGGCCATTCTGACCGGTGTGAGGTGGTACCTCATTGCAGTTTTGATTTGCATTTCTCTAATAATTAGCAATGTTGAGTATCGTTTCATATACCTGTTAGCCATCTGTATATCTTCTTTATAAAAATGTCTATTTAGGTCTTCTACCCATTTTTTGCTTGGGTTTTTTTTTGATATTGAGTTCTGTGAGCTGTTTGTATATTTTGAATATTAACCCCTTGTTGGTTGTGTTGTTTGCAAATATTTTCTCACATTCCATAGGTTGTCTTTTCTTGTGGTTGGTGGTTTCCTCTCCTGTGCAAAAACTTTTAAGTTTGATTAGGTCCCATTTGTTTATTTTGGCTTTTATTTCTTTTTCCTTGGGCAACTGATCTAAGAAAATACTGTTATGATTTATGTCAATGAATGCTTCGCATATGTTCTCGTCTACGAGTTTTATGGTGTCATATCTGACATTTAGGTCTTTAAACCATTTTAAAATGGTTTTAAATGTTTTTGAGCCAAAGAATGCTGATCGTTGAGCTGAAGGGAAAAATAGAAGCTATACCGGTTGCCCAAACTAAGAATCCATAACTCCAAACACAGTGCTGCCCTAGCTTTTTGGGAAAATAAGAGCGTGGAAGCTGCACTGTCAGGTGAATTCTGAGTGCAATCTACCCCCTATATGTATCTACCCAAGATACATTTCATTAAAGCAAAACAAAATAAAGCAATTTTTTGGTAAGTCTATCATGTCTTGACATCCAACTTTTAATGCTTTATAAATAAACAATGCCACAGTAGCTGCACGGCCAATCATTCCCTCCTGCAAGTTTTCAACAAGTCTGAAGCATTTGCTGCTTTGTTCCCATAAGGCTAAGCCAGAGGGAGCTCTTCAGATGACCCTAAAGATCAGGGCAAAGCACCAGCCACACTTTGGTATTTTATTGTTAATTAATTAATTAATTTATTTATTTATTTTTGGCTGAGTTGGGTCTTTGTTGCTGCGTGCAGACTTTCTCTAGTTGCGGCGAGCGGGGACTACTCTTATTGCGGTGTGTGGGCTTCTCATTGCAGTGGCTTCTCCTGTTGCAGAGCATGGGGGCTGTGCAGCTCAGTAGTTGTGGCTCGTGGACTCTAGAGCACAGGCTCAGTAGTTGTGGCGCATGGGCTTAGTTGCTCCACAGCATGTGAGATCTTCGCAGACCAGGGCTCGAACCCGTGTCCCCTGCGTTGGCAGGCAGATTCTTAACCACTGCACCACCAGGGAAGCCCCACACTTTGGCATTTTCTAGTAAAAGCCTCCAAGAAGCTCAGTGGAAGCCTTTATTATCACTGCCCACTGTCCCTGCAGAAGTAGTGGAACAAATGACATTTGTGAGGGCTTGTGGAAATTTGATGCTGGTAACCCTCACCTCTGCCATCGATTTATCATGTGACCTTGGGCCAACTCACTAGTTTTTCCTTGAACCTCTAGCTCCTCATCTGTGAAGCTGGAATAAAAGCAGTGACCATTCACATGACCCCTAACCAGTGGGCAAATAGAAAATGCTACACACAGTTAGTGCTAAACAGTAATAACAAAATCTGAGGGGAAAAAGCAGGGCATTTCCACTGAAAACCCATCACACTTTGAACCACAGATCAGTGAGTACCTGCAAATAAAACACACTTTTCAGATTACAATGTATTTTCCCCTTTTCTGGTCCATCTCTAGAGTACTATATGTCTTCCTGTCAACCTATTAGGAGCACAAATCGTGCTTCTTATAGTTAAGTATCGATTAGGTTTGAAAGGATGAGAGATAATAAAATGATAAAATGTACACTCTGGGGGTGACTCTGTTATTTGGATCAGTTTAGCTTTCAGTCTATAGGCAAGCAATCATTTATAGGAAGTCTGGCTCTAGGCTTTGGGAGGGAGGCGTAAAGGGGAGAAAGGTATATTAATAGAACTCCACATAGTCCTGTCTAGAACTGTTTATCTGCTACCACAATCTCCACAAGAAGGAAAACCAGGCTTTTCTACCACTGGTCCTCATGATTTCCACATCTTTAACCTAACACTACTGCTGAGTTGATCCGCAGCCAGGTGGTCAACAAGATAGGCCCTTACAGCAATTGATCAGATTGTCACACGGTCAACTCAATAAGCAACACCAAAAGCCAGTAATATTGGACCATGAAACGGTAGGTAGAGTCATTTCAACCACCTTCATGACTAAATTACATCTACTATGTGCTCTCACAATGTCAGTGAATATAGCTTTCAAACAAATTCTTTCAGGGAAGCACAGCATATCAAACAAAAGTGAAGATGCTGTGGCTGAAGTGAGTGAACCCAAAGGCCCTGCTCATTCTGCCTCTCTCCCCAACCCCCATATTAGCCTCTGAAGCAACTCCAATGAACCCAGAGGCATGCACAAAACATAATTTGAAAACAGTTTGGACCTAGCCCAAACCCCTCATTATTTTTTAGATGAGAACACTAAGGCTCAGAGAAGAAAAGTGACTTAAAAACAACCTCCTAGAATGTAACATTTCAAGGATTAGAATCCAGGTGTCCAGATTCCTCATGTAGCATCTGACCCTATATGAGTTCTTCATGCATGGCCAAGGTAGGCCAGGTCTCCATCCCATGGGTATGGCTATCCTGGGAAGGGAGGAAAGCGGGGAGGATTGTGCACTGGGGCAGCATATGGAAAGTACAGATCCCAAGGGGGTGAGGTGCACTTCAGGAGAAAGATGGATAAGCAGCAGAGTATTTCTTTTTTTTTTTTTTTAACATCTTTATTGGGGTATAATTGCTTTACAATGGTATGTTAGTTTCTGCTTTATAACAAAGTGAATCAGTTATACATATACATATGTTCCCATATCTCTTCCCTCTTGCGTCTCCCTCCCTCCCACCCTCCCTATCCCACCCCTCCAGGCTGTCACAAAGCACCAAGCCAATATCCCTGTGCCATGCAGCTGCTTCCAACTAGCTAGCAGAGTATTTCTTTTCCATGGATTTGATCTCTTCTTACCAGAGAATGGTTAGCTCCTTACAGAAGCAAAATACCAAGCCAAACAATTCCACACAGTACTCGGCAATTAGCAGTTAACAAGAGCAAGAAGCAGTCACATTTGAATTAGGTTCAAATTGCAAAGATGGCCTTAAAAAAGAACCCTTTTTAATATCTGAAGAGCTAGAACAATCTTTATATATTTATTTATGGGAAACTCTCATTTAACTGGAATCTCAACAATCAGAATGCTCAAATAACCAGTTTACTTCCCCTCCCCTCCCCCAGAGTTTTGAATAATTATTAACATTTATGATAGTAACTTTGAGACACTGTAATTTCTGGCAGGGTCTTCCAGTCCCCTAAATATATTCATCTACTCATTCATTCAATGAATATTTATTGAGTGCCTACTACTTATTAGGCCCTGACCAAGCACTAGGGAAACTGAGCTATTCTTGGGAGTCCAGTGACAGTTTTCTTGGAATGACATTTCAGTTGAAATATAAATATGAGAATGATAGAGGTGGGGATGAGGGCATTAGACAAAGGGATCTCTAAGGGATTTCAAGAGCTAATTCTCCATGAGTCTATGACACTATTTTGTTAATTTACTATATATATGATATAATAATGAGACTAGTTTGAATTTTAAATTTCCTTGTCACCAAAGTAGTCACCAGCCATCTATTCTACCTACTAGCACTGTTTTAGGCTCTATTATAATTTAAAAAAATTTATCTCTTAATTGTGTCTCCATATCCAGTTTGGTTGTAAACCAAAGAAACACCCTATTGCTTTACATTTATATCACGATTTTCACTGAAAACACATTACCACACTAACCTAGTTAGTAAGATCAGCTTGTGGATCAATTTATGTTGGTTATTTTAAAGAAGAAAATCACTCTCAAAGGTTAGGTCAAAACTGGAGTTATTTCTATCATGCCATGGGTTCTGAAGTGAATTCTCAAATAGGAGATGTAAAACTGTTTTGAGTAGTGACAACAAAATTGAAATAACTAAATAGCCTTGTAGATGACGAAGTTGAAAATGACAATGCCTACTTAGATATTTAAGGATGGTCATTCTGGCCACTCAACAAGGGACATCTTTCCTTTTATTTTCATTCTTCCCCAAGAGGGACATATGCCTGACACATAATTAAGAAAAAAGATTAAAAGTCCAAGATGAAAGGCAAATCAGCAAAAAAGCCCATGCCAATCTTGGTGTACCATGAAAGTAGGATTTTAAGCCCAAGGGTGCAAACTTAGAATTTGAAGGAGCCTCATGATATCATCTGATTGAGGTCTTGCCTTAAGTAAGTGAATCTATAACAGATAGTGAGCATGATTATCTTAATTTAAAAGAAACTTTCTTTAAATGTCAACCTAAATCTTAAATCATCTATTCCTCTTTGAATGCAGAAAAATACCAAAATATCAAAAAATACCAAAATATCAAAAATACCTCATCTCTTTCAAGTCATCCTTTAGACTTCTTTATTCCAAGACAAAACAATTACAGTTCTTTTAACCTTTCATTGTAGAGCTTATTTTCTTTCCCTTTTACCATCTTTGGAAGACTAAACCTATTCTCAGTTGACCAATGTGGATTTGTCTCAAATCACACTCACATGTTACAGGGTGGCTGTGATCTTCCTTCCTCCACAGCAGAAACCAAGGTCACCAAAGGAGCAATCACACATTTGCCTAGTGAACTTCAGGGGAAACTATACTTGGTGTACCCCTCCAACAAAATTCCTAATGTGTTATGAACTTTCTTTTAACGATATGCTGAAATAAAATATGCAATTAAAATTTTAAATTAAGCTTTTCTAATTTTGATGTTTTAAATTAAACATATAATTTGGTATGAGAATACATAATACAGTATATTAAATTTATTGAGTATTACATTTGAGGGGGAAAGACCCTGATCAATCAAAAAAGAAAGAGATAAGTTTAAAAGCTTTTGTATAGAGCAAGGTAAGATAGAACTAAATAAAATTAAATTGGATACATCTGAGCTATCTTTTAAAAATATGTTTTTGCTCTGACAGAACTCACTCTGCTCAAATTCCAGATGTCCAAATAGAAAAAGATAAGAACTCTCCTAGTGTTAATGAAAGTTGTTAATTTTCTCCAGTTAGACTCAATCCACCCTTGTGCTTAAGCTGTTTTCAAGGTTTGAAATATTATATACAGATAGATTAGATAAGTTCTAAGATGACAATGAATTCCAGGTTAAGACTCCTTGGTATAGAGAAAGTAAGAAACTAGACAGAACTTAAAGAGGAAGCAGAGGGTGCTCTCATTTCACTCCAAATTAAGAAGATAAATTGGAAACACAAGCAAGATCTGAAGCTAAATAGAAGGATGATATAGGTTCCTGAAAGTAGAATTACCCAAAGTCTCATTCTGTAGGAATTTTAGTGATTTGTTAAAGCTTCATGTCATTGGGTAGTTCCCCATAATTTGAAGAGTCTGGTGTAAAATGAAAAGTCAAGGTCACAGGTCCCTTCTAAGTATAAGGCCCTGTGCAACTGTATAAGTCATATTCTTATGAAGCCAGCCCTGGTTGTTATAAATATTCTCAAAATGATATGCCCCCTTTGAAAATTTAATGACAGCTATCAATACACGCATACATTCACTCACACCCCCACACAAAATTTTGCATACAGTTTCAGGGGGTTTGTGGGTTCATTTAAGCCCTGTCCATGGACCTAAATTAAGATCCACTAGATGAGACTGATTCTGTGAGACTCCAGGAGGCAGAGCCAGGATCCACTGGTGGAAGTTTACAAAAGGGCAGATTTGAGCTTCCTAACAATTAAAGGCTTTCCAAAACTAAAGAGACTGCTTTACTAGGCACTCGGTTCTGAAAGTATAACTGTCAACTGGACCATCGTCTGTGTGGTATACTCTAGAAGGGATTCCTACACTGGTGGGAGACTGGATTAGATAACTTCTCTGGTTCCTTACTGTATTAATATCTTGTGAGGATAACTATAAGAAGTTTCTACCCCACAGCTCCTCTTTGCCCACCCCATTTTCTGATGGCTTGAATATACTTGGTTTCAGCTGCCTTGATTTATTTCATTTTCCTTGACAAGGTCTTTACCTTCTTGAATGCTAAGTTATGTAAATTAACCTGTAACCTGTGGGTTTATATAAAATCAACATGCTAATTTTATGCAAAGTGATGCAAAAGATCATCTTCCATTTTCTCGGGGGAAAAAAATCTGATCACCTTCCTGAATGGACATTCAAAGTAGCATAAATAATCAAGAATGTGAAAATGGCATTAAAGCTCTTAATAAAGAGAAACAAAAAGGGCACCAAGTAAATGTGAGGGGGATCATCCAAGGAAACTGATGATACAAATCCCTTCTAATAAAACTCCTGAGACGTCAGAAGGTAAGACAAGCCCCATCTTAAAATGTGGAGAATACGAGTACAGAAGTAAAAATTCTAAAATCACATTAGAAAATAGGAAGGTGAAATGACCCAGTACACAGAGGTGTTCATTCTCTTCCCTGTTCTTGCACATTCAAGAGGGAAGCCTAATATCCTGGGCCTCGAAACACTGGGGTCAGAGTTCAGACCCTGCAAAAGGAAATGGAAAGGCCCTCTTCTGACTGAAAAACAACTGCAAAAACAAATATCATTCTAGCAACAAACTGTCAAAGCCTGTAAGGATGTTTTTGCTCTAACTTCCTGTCATGACATTCACCATAAATGATGTGCTTCCTGTTCCTTTTTCTAATCAGCATGATGAGTTGATGAACCACACTTTAGTGCCATGCAGAGGCTCTACTCCAGAATTTAAAGGGACAACTAGAAAAGGAAGGGGGAAAGGAACATGGTTGGATAATCAATTTTACAAAAAAATGTCCTAAGGGCCCCTTTGCTGTACAGTTTTCGTTTTTACGACATTGAAGTTCTAATCAGGATCTAAAGTAGATTTCTTAAACTCAAAATCAGATTTTAGATATCTGCTCACTAATTGGCCAGCTCTTGAAGAAAACGGAATTAGTTCTAAGTGAGAAGCAAGCTGAAATTAGTAGCAACTTTGGCCAAGCGGCAGTTAAGTGAAACACAAAGGATTTGAGAATGACACGTAGGGATTGAATAAAATGAAAAGATGTACAATAGGTCTGGGGTCTGATATCAAAGGAGAAATTAGAAAGTGACTGAGGAAGAGCTCAAAGAGCTGGAAGACTTTGCTTTGAAGAAAAGTAAAAAGGAAGGATGAGATACAGAGGCTCTATAAAAGGCTAACTTAGACCTGACCAACATAGCAACGTGCTGATAAAATCAGGCCCTCCTACTCCCCTGACAATTGAGGGTCTAGTTCCTTTATACTGTCATTCCACTGGGTATGCTGGGTAAGGGGGGGGTGGGGAAACACTGTCAAAAATGTTTGCACTACAAGGGTTTAAAACCTGCACATTGCCAGTTCTTGCCATTGCTGTTGTTTTGTCTAATACTTTGCAGTAAAGGCATAAGTTTAAATATGGGATCCCCAGCCAGTAATGCAGAGAATGACTTTGGCTATTCATTTACACAGCGTTTTCTTGAGGCTCTTTGTAATTCCATGCCACATGGATGGTATGTTCTCCTAGGAAAAATAAAACAGAAGCAATTGGCCTGCCCTCTCCCAGCCTACAAGTCTTACTTGCTCTCCCAGGCTCTCTGTCCTTAGCTAGTTCATACCATGTGAGTCAGGAATAAGTCAAGTCACTGAGCATTTTGAGGAGATTGAGCTGAAGTGAGTAGTGTTTATACATAGAAATCTCATTAGAAACTAAAGTCTATGTGAATGTGGGTTCTGTGGATGAGGATGGAGCTGCAGAGAGCCCTGATAACCATAGTAAATCCTCCTTGTCAAAAAGGCAGAACTGAGGGTAGGCAGGCTGTGCTCTGGCCACAATCCCAAACTGTGGGAGGTGGAATACTTAGTAACTCAAAGTTGCCCAACTTTCTGCTTCAGTCACCATACTCCACAAGTCTGCTAGGTTGTCAGCAATTCATAAGCATTTATTCAGTCACCTAATAAACATTTGTAAGTCAACTATTATGCGCAAGGCAGTCTTGTAGATACAGATAATTCAAAGAAACAATTCTTGCTTTTGGGAAGTTCACACGTGTGGTGGAACAGACAGGCGTACAAATAACTAAATCTGAGTATGACCATTTCTAGTATAGAGGTTTAAAAACTGCTACAGGAGAATAGAAAAAGGACAATTAATTCTGCCTGTAAGAGGTGGGTGGGTGGAGGCAATCCAGGGAAACCGTCACAGAGAAAATGACATTTGGAATGGCTCTTCAAAGATGAGTAGGATTATCAAAAGGCAGAGAAGGTGTGAAGTAATTTACAAGTGAAGAAAAGCATAAGAGCAAATGCTCAGAATGGGAAAGTGAACAGTGTTTTTTTTTAAATGAAAAAAAATAGACAAATTCATAATCATAATTGGTGTTTCAAGACTTCTCTCCCAATAGTTGATAGAGTAAGTAGACAAAAATTAAGATTATAGAAAACTTGAAATATCTCAACCAATTCTTCCACCCAGGGTGGTTTGTGCATGGAGGGGCATGTGACCTATTTAATTATTGAATAAATGAATTAAAGAATAAACTAAGTAGGATCTTGTATACCATGGATTGTACGTCACAAGGCACATAAACTTTATCTTGTATGCAGTAGGGAGCCAAAGGAGTTTTATTTCATAAGAGAAAGACATGATCATATCTATAATTAAAAGCAAACAAACTAGTAAAAACACCATCTGCAAGTTATTATGGAAAATGGGCGAGTGTAGAAGAGACCGGAAGCCAAAGACAGGAAGACCAGGTAGGAGGTTTGTACAGTGTTTAGGAGAAAAATAATGAAAGGCTGAACTAGGTCAGTGGCAGGTAGGCTGCAGAGGAGTGAGGTAGATTTGCAAGATATTTTAGAAGTAGAATTAGTAGAATTTGACAATTACTGACTATGAAAATTATGAAAGACCTAGAGAGTGCACCATATATTCTGGCTCAGAAACATCATAATGCCATTTTAACCAAGATAGGGTACACAGGTGGAAAGGTGGAATTTAAAAGGTGGAGATTAAAATTTCAGTTTTGAAGAAATTGGAGTTCAGAGTACCTGTGGGACAACCAAGTGAACACATCTAGCAGGAAAGTAGTGCATGTAACCAGGAAGAGACATAAAGACTAGACTGCTAAATCTAGAAGCCTAAAAAGGTCTGGAGTTCTTAGCCCTGGTTGCAAATTAGAATCACCACAAAGTTAAAATAAACAAAAAATACTACTGATGCCCGGACTGCACTCCAGCCTAAATAAATCAGTATCTCTGGGGGTGAGACCTGTATAATATGTTTTAAAAGCTCCCGAGGTAATCCTAATAAGCAGCCAGTGTTGAGAAGCACTGAGTGGACAGTTCATAACAAGGGAGCAGAAACTCAGGGAAAGTATAAAGTGGTATTTAAAAGGAACATTAAGGGAAAATGCTGGCAAAACCCACAACTTTTTAGGGGTAGTCAGAGGAAAACAAGGTAATGATGGAGGCTGAAAAAGAGTAGCAAGAAAGATATGGAAAAGACCCAGGATAAAGTGGTGTCACTTGAGCAAAAGGAGAAGAGAGTGTCAAAAAGGCAGGCATGTCCAATAGCATCAAATGCTCAACAGTGTCCCAATGTACCAGCCGAGGTTGGTTTAAAGATGAACTAGCCATTGCCTATTAAAGAACGAGGTAGTTCTAACTAAAGGCGAGAGGGAGAGACAGGTCACAAAAGTTGTGAATCTTTTGGATACTGTTCAGCCTTGGTGAGGGCTAGATGACCAAGAAAGAAGCAAGGAATTCTTTTTTTCTCACATCTTTATTGGAGTATAAAGCTTTACAATGTTGTGTTAGTTTCTGCTGTACAACAAAGTGAATCAGGTATATGGTATACATATATCCCCATATCCCCTCCTTCTTGAGCTTGCCTCCCACCCTCCCTATCCTATCCCTCTAGGTGGTCACAAAGCTTCGAGGTGAAGCTATGTGCTATGCAGCAGCTTCCCACTAGCCATCCATTTTACATTTGGTAGTGTATATACGTCAATGCTACTCTCTCACTTCATCCCAGAGAAGCAAGGATGTTAAAATCTGAGTGGCTAGGGGGAATGCCAAAGGTAAAACCTGCCAGTCCCATAACTTTTCCCTGCCTTAAGCCTCTGCACACCTAACTGAAAAGGAGTAACTAGAGCTAGGCTTCATAGTCACCTTCTTTGGGAAAAATAGAAAGATCTATAGGTAGTTCTGTAATAATCTGAGTAGCTCTCACAAACTAGATAATCGTGCGAGACAAAGGGGAAGGGGCTAGGGGAGGGTGCTTAGTGCATGTGTGCAAACATTAGCCCAATCACAGCACAGTGACTGGAAAAGTTGTTACTCCTTGTCATGTCAGACTCTGAAGACAGCCACAGGATCTTAAAACACTACTTCAGAGCTATAGAAGGAATGTATTACAGTGCCACCTGCTGGTAATACTAAGACCAGAAACAGGTTCCTTTTTTTTAAAATCATTAATTCCCTGAGGCTGAAGATTAAAGAATAAACTTCATTCTGATTTATAATTAAAGGTGATGGTCTATTCAGTAATTTCTTTTATTCAAAAGACATTTTCAGAATTGAAAATAAATTTTGTTTTGAACCTTCCTATCATAGCAAATGGAAAGCATGGGAACAGAAACACTAGAAGTCTAAGAAGGTCCCACCAACCTTGCCCCATGTCTTCCAATATGAGGCACCTCAACTCACATTTCCTTTCTAGACTCTCAATATATTTCCTATAAATTTAAAATTGGATATATAGTCAAGACACCATCTGTCTAGCTACTTGTTTCTGCCCAAATATGTCTCCTCAACTACTTGAATCTTATACTATCCTCCAGGCAATCTGGGCTACTGAGTACTCAAAAATAGCATCCATTTTAGGCATCCATACATTTGCACCTGCTGTTCTCTCTGCTATGACTATCGCCCCCATCACTATTCCCAACCCAGTCTTCAAAGTCAATGTCAAAAGACACCTCTTTCATGAAGCCTTCCCTTATCATCCTCACCCCCAGGTGGGAATAATATGTTCTTCATAGGAACTGTATCTGTACCTCTTTTATTACACTTATTATTTTATACCATTTACAAGAGTTGTAAATAGGACATATCTGTGGTAGAGTGAAAAGACCATGAACTTTGGAATAAGTCCACTGTCCTAAACCTGGATTTGCCATTTAATAGTTGGGGACCTCAGGTAAATGTAACTTCCCTAAGCTTCAGTCTCCCTGTCTATAAAATGAAGATAATGGTGCCCATACAAAAGGGCAGCATGGCAGGGGATTTAAGAGAAGGACTCAAGAGCCAGAGGAACCTGGGTTTAAATCCTGGCTGTGCCCCTTACTAGCTATATAAAAGTGGTCAAATCATTTAGCTGCTCTAAGCCTCAGTTTCCCAATCTGGAAAACGAGACAATATGGGACCTACCTACCTACATACCTCAGTATCTTTGCATGAGGAGACAATGTATACAAAGTGCCTGGCATATAATAGCACTCATTGCATGTTGGTTTCTCCCTTCCCCTATGATTTACTGAATTCCTTGGGGACAAAGCACATGCCCCATCCATTTCCGATCACTTAAATGTTGGCACCTGCCCAGCACAGGAGCTTTAACACAGTCTGCTTGTATTTTGGTAAGTTAATAAATGCCACATTTCTATAACATTCTTTAGCAGAATTTAGTTCCAGGCAACCACTGTCTCATTTCTCTACAAAGCAGTGATGCCAAATATATGTCACCCATCTCAAAGGTTTAATGGGTGTCTCTTGAAACCATGTGTTCCTTGTCTGTAGCCATTTAGGGAGAGCACATTTACAAAACAGCTCTCCTAAGTCATACCCGAAGAAGCACGGCCTGACTCTACTTAGCCTGGGGCAAGGTCATTTAATTTCAAGGCATTTCCTTTAGAGAACAGTTCTGATGCAATCGTTGCAAAACAATGTGCTTCTCTATGACAGTTTCAGATAAATATTTGGAAGCAAAAATAGGGCAAGAATCAGAATATGAACAAAAGTTTAAACTTGCATATTCAGTATTTCTCTAATGGACCAGAGGTGTCCTACATATTTTAAGAAATCTCTGGATGCCAACTTTCCCCAAGGACCAAACTACAATAGGCATTAATGGTATACTTTTGCAGAACACGTACTTCATTTAGGGCAAATTACACCTGTAGAAGTCAACAGAGCCAAAAGGGATGCACTTTAGCCTGACAGGCCCATGAGTTGGGTTATGATAAAAACTAACCTGGGGCTTCCCTGGTGGCGCAGTGGTTGAGAGTCCGCCTGCCGATGCAGGGGACACAGGTTCGTGCCCCGGTCCGGGAAGATCCCACATCCCGCAGAGCGGCTGGGCCCATGAGCCATGGCCGCTGAGCCTGTGCGTCCGCAGCCTGTGCTCCGCAATGGGAGAGGCCACAACAGTGAGAGTCCCACGTACCGCAAAAACCCCCAAAAAAAAACCCCAAAAAAACAAAAAAAACTAACCTAGTAGAAATCACAGGCACTCAAAGGTTCTCTCCACTCTGGCAAATACAATATCCTTTCATTCCAAAACAATGGAGTAGAAAGGAGCCCATTCACTGCAGTTCTTGGCTGTTCTTGTGGATGGGCTAAATCCCAACATCAAAATTATTTATTCTTATTTTCTTCTCATTCTTCCCCCATATGGACAGTGATAAATCCAACATGATACCAAGCTTGGTAACTTCTGTATTTGGATGATGCTACAGGGCTGGACAAGATCCCCACATGGAATTGCTTTCCAGCTTTTAAATTCATTAAATATTTTAATTAGCTTAATTATCCACACATTTTCATTTAAAGAGGACCGGTTTCATAAAGGACTTGAATATTTCAATCACATCAGATGTTGTTGATGTTACACAGCAACCAAAATAATGAACTTAGGTCTTAACTCACATTCTCTCCTCTTCCTCTGCCATCCTTTGTTGCCTAACTTAATGGAATCACCAGAGATTTTTCCATATGAACTGCTCTGCTGCTGATTTTAATCTCTCTCTCTCTCACACACAGACACACAGACACAGACACAGACACACACACACACACACACACACACACATTTATAAGGGTCTTTAAATCCAAGAAACATACTCATCACAGCCAACATGGGGCTTTTAGTAAACAATAAGATGTTTTTCATTTGGACTTAGATTAGCAAAAATTCTGTAATTGACAATACAGAGTTAATAAATGTGTAATGAGAAAGGAACTGATATACTGTTGGTGGAAATACAGATTTGGTACACTGACATTGATGGGCAACTTTTAGCATCTTTCAAAATTTTAAATAAAAAATTTATCCAATGTTTCCACTTCTGAAGATCTCTCCTACAAAATCATTTTCTCTTCTAGTGCACTAAGATCTATATAGTAGGATGATCCTCCCAGCATTGTTTTGGAATAGCAAAAACCTAGAGATAAAACCTTAACCTCCATAGATAGTGCACAGGTTTAAATTTATAATAAATCCACACAATGGAAAACTGCACGGTATTTAAATTTTTGAGTTAAATATGTATTGCCAAGGATTAGAGGTTCTAGGTATAAATATCAGAAATATGTGACAAATCAAGTTGGAGAACAGCATATGCAGTATGAGTCTAAGTTTGAAAAATACATGATTTAGGCTATATACATATATACCCAAAGAAACTATCTGGAAGAAACTATATGAAATGTAATGATTACTTATATCTGGAAATAAAATTATAAGAGAGTCTTCTATTTTGATATTGCTTGAACTTTTATTAAGCATAATATACTATTGTACTAAGAAAAATATCAAAACAATTCCACTACTTGATTTCCAAGACACAGTAAGTTAAAAAAACAAGGACCAAAAAAGTAGTCATATTTTGCTACATTTTCAGTATGAAACAAGGAGAAATAAAAAACATTGGTTTATGAAAGAAAGGAAGGAAATACCAGAATCTAAAGAAATTAATTACAAATAGTGGTGTGTGTGACCAAGTGGAAGAAATGGGTATAGGAATTAGATTTCTTTCACTTATTCCTTTTTCTATAACTGAATTTTCAGTAATGTAAATGTTCTATGTATTCAAAAATAAAATTTAATCAAAAAGGATAAAACTAATTGGGTACAGACACAAATTACTTTATATATTGAATTAACATAATCACAGAGAAAATTAATTCGAGTAATTTTTGAACATAACACTGACTATACAGATTCAGGAGGATGACTTCTAAGGACAAAAATATTTGTAAAATATCTTGTACTTTATTTAGTAGGTTTGTTGTCGGTAGTAGTTTTGGTGTGGTAGTTCTGAAATCATTTTGTATGAACTAAAGATAAAATAATTAAGTATGTATTAATACATCAGTGTTGATGGGAATGAGGGTTCCCACTGTCGGAAAAGGAGATAAAAATATGGAATGGGTTAAGGTGAGGAAGAACCCTGTCATATTGGATTTGAATTGGATGTATCAGAATTAAATCACAATTTTAAAAAATGATTTCTAAATACCATTTTCCACTGAAAGAAATCAGGAAAATGGATAATTCCAGAGCTGGGGCAGAGAAAGTAGGAACGTAACGCTGGCACACCTTTATGACAAAAAGCAAGGAAGTGCTGAAAGAATGATGCAGTATCAAAAGGTAACAGGAAAACTTCCACTTTAGGCTATGATGATATAAACTGGAACTAGACTAGCTTTATCCACAGGAAGCAATGATAAAAGTGGACAAAATATATGAAGAAACTGTTTTCAGACCATGCAAGACTGTGATCTCAAAGAAAAGAAGAACTCATGTGGTAAGGTCCACAATCAAACCAACTCTCCAACTGGAGACAAATCCCCAACAATGGCTCAGTGAACTGAAGTCCTAACAGCTCAGGAGTCCTGCTGAAGCTACAGAGATCAGGAAAGCTACAGTGGCTGGAACCTTAACTAAAAGAGGAGAGTTCACTGAGGGGAGACTATAAAATCTATATGGGGGTTCTCTCTGAATCTTTGGCTGAAGATTGGGCTGAACAAGCACAGGGCATGACTGCCAGTCTTTTCATCAGACTGTGACCACCACAGGGTTAATAATAAAAGTGAAACTAGAGGACAAACACTGCTGGGGAACACCTTGTTAACATCTGAGCATTCAGCTAAGATTCCAGAGGAGTCCTGCTTTAGGAGAAAGAACTATGTCACAGAATATGGCCTACTCTACAACTTCCCCAACAAAGCCTAAAGTAAAGTCTTAATAAGACCCAGAGGAGAGCGAACAGAGCCCACGTTTCAGCAAAGCTGGAACTCCTGGCTTGGGGTCTCCCCCTTCTGCTGCCATGGAGCTGCCACGGAGCCGCAGGGGAGGGCAGCCTCACTGCACTGCCAACTCTGGAGGGGCTCCACCAGCGAAGCTGTGACCATCCTGGGGACCGTGGACCAACCATGTGGCTGACAGGGTCTTGGTGCTCTGGCCTGGCTTCAGGTCTGAGCCTCTGAGGTGGGAGAGCTGAGTTCAGGACAATGGACCACGAGAGACCTCCTGGCACCACATAATATCAAACAGCAAGATCTCTCCCAGATATCTCTGTCTGAACACTAAGACCCAGCCCCACCCAATGGCCAGCAAGCTCCAGTGCTGGATACCCCATGCCAAACAATTAACAAGACAGGAACACAAACCCACCCATTAGCAGAGAGGCTGCCTTAAATCATACTAAGTTCACAGACACTCCAAAACACACAGCTGATGCAGCCCTGCCCACCAGAAAGACAAGGTACAGCCCCACCACCAGAACACAGGCACCAGTCTCCTCCACCAGGAGCCTACAGGAGCCACTGAACCAACCTCACCCATCAAAAATAATGGGAACTAACGAACCTTCAACCTGCACAAAGGATGCCCCAAAAGCATTAAGGTAAACAAAATGAGAAGACAGAGAAATATGAAGCAGATGAAGGAGCAAGATAAAAACGCACCACACCAAACAAATGAACAGGAAACAGGCAGTCTACCTGAAAAAGAATTCAGAGTAATGACAGTAAAGATGATCCAAAATCTGGGAAATGCAATGGAGAAAATACAAGAAAAGTTTAACAAGGACCTAGAAGAACTAACGAGCAAACAAACAATGATGAACAACACAATAAGTGAAATTAAAAACAGTCTAGAAGGAATCAATAGCAGAATAACTAAGGCAGAAGAACGGATAACTGACCTGGAAGATAAAATAGGGGAAATAACTGCCACAGAGCAGAATAAAGAAAAAAGAATGAAAATAATTGAGGACAGTCTCAGAAACCTCTGGGAAAATATTAAACACATGAACATTCGAATTATAGGGGTCCCAGAAGAAGAAGAGAAAAAAAAAAGGGTCTGAGAAAATATTTGAAGAGACTACAGTTGAAAACTTCTCTAACATGGGAAAGGAAATAGTCAATCAACTCCAGGAAGTGCAGAGAGTCCCATGAAGGATAAATCCAAGGAGAAACTTGCCAAAACACATATTAATCAAACTATCAAAAATTAAATACAAAGAAAAAATATTAAAAGCAGCCAGGGAAAACAAAGAGCATACAAGGGAATCCCCATAAGGTTAACAGCTGATCTTTCAGCAGAAACTCTGCAAGCCAGAAAGGAGTGGCAGGACATATTTAAAGTGATGAAAGGGAAAAACCTACAATCAAGATTACTCTACCCCGCAAGGATCTCATTCAGATTTGACAGAGAAATTAAAACAGAAATTTACAGACAAGCAAAAGTTAAGAGAATTCAGCATCACCAAACCAGCTTTACAACAAATGGTAAAGAAAGTTCTCCAGGCAGGAAACACAAGAGGAGGAAAAGACCTACAAAAACAAACACAAAACAATTAAGAAAATGGTAAGAGGAACATTCAAAGCGATCATTACCTTAAATGTAAATGGATTAAATGCTCCAATCAAAAGACATAGACTGGCTGAATGGATACAAAAACAAGACCTGTATATATGAGGTCTACAAGAGACCCACTTCAGACCTAGGGACACATACAGACTGAAAGTGAGGGGATGGAAAAAGATATTCCATGAAAATGGAAAGCAAAAGAAAGTTGGAGTAGCATTTCTCATATCAGACAAAATAGACTTTAAAAAATATTACAGGAGACAATGAAGGACACTACATAATGATCAAGGGATCAATCCAAGAAGAAGATATAACAATTGTAAATATTTATGCACCCAAAATACGAGTACCTCAATACATAAGGCAAATGCAAACAGCCATAAAAGGGGAAATCGACATTTACACAATCATAGTAAGGGACTTTAACACCCCACTGTCACTAATGGACAGATCATTCAAAATGAAAATAAATAAGGAAACACAAGCTTTAAAAGACACAGTAGACCAGATAGACATAATTGATATTTATAGGACATTCCATCCAAAAACAACAGAATACACTAAGTGCTCATGGAACATTCTCCAGCATAGATCATATCTTGGGTAACAAATCAACACCTGGTAAATTTAAGAATACTGAAATTGTATCAAGTATATTTTCCACAAGGTTATGAGACTAGATACCGATTACAGGAAAAAGAAAACTGTAAAATATTCAAACACATGGAGGCTAAACAATATGCTACTAAATAACCAAGAGATCACTGAAGAAATCAAAGAGGAAATCAAAAAACACCGAGAAACAAATGACAATGAAAACACAACAACCCAAAACCTATGAGATGCAGCAAAAGCAGTTCTAAGAGGGAACTTAATAGCAATACAATCCTACCTCAAGAAACAAGAAACAGCTCAAATAAAAATCTAAATATACACCTAAAGCAATTAGAGAAAGAAGAAGAAGAACAACAGCAACAAAACAAAGTTAGCAGAAGGAAAGACATCATAAAGATCAGATCAGAAATAAGTGAAAAAGAAATGAAGGAAACAATAGAAAGATCAATAATACTAAAAGCCAGTTCTCTGAGAAGATAAACAAAATTGATAAACCATTAGCCAGACTCATCAACAAAAAAGGGAGAAGACTCAAATCAGTAGAATTAGAAATGAAAAAGGAGAAGTAACAACTGACCCTGCAGAAATACAAAGGATCATGAGAGATTGCTACAAGCAACTCTATGCCAATAAAATGGACAAACTGGAAGAAATGGACAAATTCTTAGAAACGAACAACCTGCTGAGACTGAACCAGGAAGAAGTAGAAAATATGAACAGACCAATCACAAGCACTGAAATGGAAACTGTGATTAAAAATCTTCCAACAAACAAAAGCCCAGGACCAGATGGATTCACAGAAAAATTCTACCAAATTTTTGGAGAAGAGCTAACACCTATCCTTCTCAAACTCTTCCAAAATATAGCAGAAGGAGGAACACTCCCAAATTCATTCTACAAGGCCACCATCCCCCTGACACCAAAATCAGAGAAAGATGTCACAAAAAAAGAAAACTACAGGCCGATATCACTGAAGAACATAGATGCAAAAATCCTCAACAAAATACTAGCAAACAGAATCCAACAGCACATTAGAATGATCATACACCATGATAAAGTGGGGTTTATTCCAGGTATGCAAGGATTCTTCAATATACGCAAATCAATCAATGTGATACACCATATTAACAAACTGAAGTAGAAAAACCATATGGTCAACTCAAAACATGCACAAAAAGCTTTCAACAAAATTCAACACCATTTATGATAAAAACTCTCCAGAAAGTAGGCATAGAGGGAGCCTACCTCAACATAATAAAGGCCATATAAGACAAACCCACAGCCAACATCATTCTCAATGGTCAGAAACTGAAACCATTTCATCTAAAATCAGGAACAAGACAAGGTTGCCCCCTCTCATCACTAGTATTCAACACAGTTTTGGAAGTTTTAGCCACAGTAATCAGGGAGGAAAAAGAAATAAAAGGAATCCAAATCAGAATAGAGGAAGTAAAATTGTCACTGTTTGCAGATAACATGATACTATACATAGAGACTCCTAAAGATGCTACCAGAAAACTACTAGAGCTAATCAATGAATTTGGTAAAGTAACAGGATACGAAATTAATGCACAGAAATCTCTTGCTTTCCTATACACTAACGACGAAAAAATCAGAAAGAAAAATTAAGGAAACACTCCTATTTACCATTGCAACAAAAAGAATAAAATACCTAGGAATAAACCTATCTAAGGAGACAAACACCTGTATGCAGAAAAGTATAAGACACTGATGAAAGAAATTAAAGATGATACCAATAGATAGAGAGATATACCATATTCTTGGACTGGAAGAATCAACACTGTGAAAATGACTATACTACCCAAGGCTATCTACAGTTTCAGGGCAATCCCTATCAAACTGCCAATGGCATTTTTCACAGAATTAGAACAAAAAATTTCAGAATTTGCATGGAAACACAAAAGACCCCGGATAGCCAAAGCAATCTTGACAAAGAAAAACGGAGCTGCAGGAATCAGGCTCCCTGACTTCAGACTATACTACAAAGGTACAGTAACCAAGACAGTATGGTACTGGCATTAAAACAGAAATATAGACCAATGGTACAGGATAGAAAGCCCAGATATAAACCCACTCACATATGGTCACCTAATTTACTACAAAGGAGGCAAGCACATACAATGGAGAAAAGACAGTCTCTTCAATAAGTGGTGCTGGGAAAATTGGACAGCTACATGTAAAAGAATGAAATTAGAACACTCCCTAACACCATACACACAAATAAACTCAAAACGGATTAAAGACCAAAATGTAAGTCCAGACACTGTAAAACTCTTAGAGGAAATCATAGGCAGAACTCTCTATGACATAAATCACAGCAAGATCCTTTTCGACCCACCTCCTAGAGTAACTGAAATAAAAACAAAAATAAACAAATGGGACCTAATGAAACTTCAAAGCTTCTGCAAAGCAAAGGAAACTATAAACAAGACAAAAAGACAACCCTCAGAATGGGAGAAACTATTTGCAAATGAAACCTGACAAAGGATTAATCTCCAAAATATACAAACAGCACATGCACTCAATGTCAAAAAACAAACAACCCAATCAAAAAATGGGCAGAAGACCTAAACAGACATTTCTCCAAAGAAGACATACAGATGGCCAAGAGGCACATGAAAAGATGCTCAGCATCACTAATTATTAGAGAAATGCAAATCAAAACTACAACGAGGTATCACTTCACACCCATCGGAATGGCCATCATCAAAATATCTACAAGCAATAAATGCGGGTGTGGAGGAAATGGAACCCTCTTACACTGTTGGTGGGAATGTAAATTGATACAGCCACCTTGGAGAACAGTATGGAGGTTCCTTAGAAACTAAAAATAGAACTACCATATGACCCACTAATCCCACTACTGGGCATATACCCTGAGAAAACCATAATTGAAAAGGGGACATGTACCACGATGTTCATTGCAGCACTATTTACAATAGCCAGGACATGGAAGCAACCTAAGTGTCCATTGACAGATGAATGGATAAAGAAGATGTGGCACACATATGCAATGGAATATTACTCAGCCATAAAAAGAAACAAAATTGAGTTACTTGTAGTGAGGTGGATGGACCTAGAGTCTGTCATACAGAGTGAAGTAAGTCAGAAAGAGAAAAACAAATACCATATGCTAACACATACATGTGGATTCTAAAAAAAAAGTGGTTCTGATGAAGCTAGGGGCAAGACAAGAATAAAGATGTAGATGTAGAGAATGGACTTGAGGACTCGGGGAGGGGGAACGGTAAGCTGGGACGAAGTGAGAGAGTAGCGTTGACATATATACACTATCAAATGTAAAATAGATAGCTAGTGCGAAGAAACTGCATAGCACAGGGAGATTAGCTCGATTCCTTGTGATGACCTAGAGGGGTGGGATTAGGGATGGCAGGAGGGAGATGCAAGAGGGAGGGGATATGGGGGTATATGTATACATATAGCTGATTCACTTTGTTATACAGCAGAAACTAACACAACATTGTAAAGCAATTGTACTCCAATAAAGATGTCAAAAAAAAGATCCACAGGGGAGAAAAAGATTAGAGACTGAGTCCCACCAAGTTATAGATGATCAGGACATACCTTGGGTTTTCCATTGATCTACTCTGACAAAGCATACAACTAAGCACCAAAAGTTCAAGATTAGTAATTGAACTGCTACTAGAACAAACACCAATACCCTTTAGAGGAACATAACAGAATTCAATATCTCTACAACATAGTACCTACAAATTCCATTACTCAATAAAAAACACTTGAAATGGGAAAAAAGAAGTAACCCCCACCAAGTCAATCCAAAATGTGTCTAAGATTACCCACTGTGTGCCAGCAGGATTTTGCATCCTCTTGACCACCAGGGACTATATTTTTCTAGCTGATTAAGATATCTTGTTAGCTCTGAAATTTTCCTTCAAACACCAGATCACTGAAAAGTTGTTTTATTATGGTCATCCTCCAGAGGTACTGGCTGCAAGATGACCAAATTGGGTTCAGAATTTAACATACCCTCTCATCTAATTGGTCATCCTATTCCTTTCCCTTCTAATAAGAAGATCCAGGCTAGGAGAGCTGAATTCCAATAATTGCCTAATACAGCTCACATTTTCCTGCAGCAGCAGCAGTACCAGCAAAAGCAAAAAAAAAGTAAAGTGGACAGGTTAATGCCCCCCCCCCAAATTTAGTCCATGTATACGCTAGAGACATAATTTTTCAGGTTAGACAACATAGTTAAATAGAAGCCCTTGTGTGATCTCTCCTTGAGAGTTATTTGCCCACCCATCCTATTAAAAAATAATTTTAGATAATTAGAAGTCCTCTACAGGCTGTTTCTGCCATTAGCCTTTGTCAAGATATTAGCCAATTCCCTGCCATGAAGATTGACACCTTTAAGTAAAGCAAACCTACTTCTCATAGAGTAGACTTTCTAAATGACCTTATCTATTTAGTCCTAAATTTAGATAATGCCAGTGCTGAAGGACCTCATGCATTTTCTGTGAGGAGGATAACAAGCACACACTTTGCCAATCAGCTATAATCCTTAAAATTAGATACTGTGAATTTTAGTATGTTCTAATGTAACCAGGCCCTAGATGCAATCTCAGAGCCATCTTTGCTGTTTCCCGATCCAGGGTTGATGATTGGGCTTACCTAATGTGCATGGGCATTACCTAAAAGAATAACCTGTGCTGTAGCTTCTAAAAATTGCATAGCACCCAAAACCAGGAGGTTTGTTTCAATACGTGCCCAGAGTAGATTTTAAAAAAAAAAGTCTTGAGTCTTATTATTTTCCCTGATTGGCAAGTACAGAAAAAGAAACTTCCATCACTTGGTCCTCTGTCTTGTGCATAAGGCGGTACTTGGCATAAGTATTTGTAGGGATCTTAGTGAAAAGGGTTCCTGTCTATAATGAACTGCACAGAAATCATTACACCTGGTGTCACATCTGGCACTAAACAGTTATAAATGTTAATGAGCAAAGGACACAATCATTTTTCATTTTTTGACTTGAAGGAAAGAAAGGAGGGGAGAAAAATAAAATTTCTAAGTTCCATTGGCTATTCCACGAACAACTATGCAAGTTTAATCCAGATCTCTTTAACTGGCAAAGGCCAAAGGACCTCACAGACTGTATGAAACAAAATTTTGTACTCCAGATTTGCCAGAGTAATTTGCCAACTCAGATAGGACCATCATAATGAGAGTGCAAATAATTATTTTTCCTACATAAAACAGTAATATTAAGAGGATTGTAGGGGCTAGGATGGGGGTTATGATGAAAGTGGCGAAATAAGGCAAGAGTGAAAACAACTGCTCCAAAGGACCCCCATCTTCATCAGCTATGTGCAACTTAATGTGTCTTTTATCCATTCCATGCTTGGTTTTATTTCTGTATTTTGTGGTAAAAAACAAACACTACACACACAGACATGCACAAACCAACATCAACCTATTACTCTTCCCTTTCTATTCCATATACAATGTAAATAGAAGGAGGAAGGCATAAGAGAAAAGACCAACTGTATTCAAACCATCTCCACTGCCCAGACCTGTACAAAAAGGTTTGTTCCAATATTACAATTGCTATATGTCCTAGGAGGTAGCTGAGGGTAAACAGATGGGGAAGAGGAGACTGAAACAATTCAAATACATTCACTCTAAGGGGAATATCTTTTGGGGTAATGTTTCTTTTTTTTTTTTTACATCTTTATTGGAGTATAATTGCTTTACAATGGTGTGTTAGTTTCTGCTTTATAACCAAGTGAATCAGTTATACATATACATATGTTCCCATATCTCTTCCCTCTTGAGTCTCCCTCCCTCCCACCCTCCCTATCCCACCCCTCTAGGTGGTCACAAAGCACCGAGCTGATCTCCCTGTGTTATGTGGCTGCTTCCCACTAGCTATCTATTTTACGTTTGGTAGTGTATATATGTCCATGCCACTCTCTCGCTTTGTCACAGTTTTCTTTAATAAAGCTCACTGCAGCTATGACACCACTTGCCTACACTGAGAAGACAAAGCTAAGAACATGTAATAAGCCACAAACAGTCTCACACTTGATAAGAATAAAGGGGCAGAGCATTAAAATGTTGATCTTTAAAGGGCATCTGCACATCAATGATAACTACATCTGTGTGTGTGTGTGTGTGTGTGTGCGTGTGTGTATTTTTTTTTAACAGCATCCCTCCTCATAAATAATAAGGAAACCAAGAAAACAAGACAGCATACGCAGGTAGCAACTTGTTTTTTTTTTCAGATTGGATTTTACTTGAATTAAGCTATCATAATATAGATGGCTTTTTAAATTCTCAATTCTTTTTTTTTGCTTTCAGATTCTGCTATAGACATTATAACATAACCAAGTGAGGAAAATGGGATCCAGTCCAACAGGCTATATCGCTAGTAAGTAATATCTCCAAGTATTTTATTTCAGCAATAATCAATCTGAGCCAAGATTGAAAGTGAAAATGTGACTTCAAAAGTAAGGCAAGGAAAGACAGCCACGTAAAATAGGCCAAGCTGGAGATATTATACGTAAAATGTTACACACAAATACAGCGGAAAGAGAGTCACAATATACAAAAACGTGTTAAAGACATTCATAAGTATTTAATGGGGGAGAAAAAGCCAATATATTCCCCTACCTTTACCATTCAAGAATCCTTTGGACTTGAGTAGTGTTACTCTATTTTATAACCTGTGACCCACTTCTGTGAAAGACTTATTAATATACTATCAATTGAAGAACAATACTATTCTTTAGCAATTTCAATGATCAAGTATTCTCACCTTAGAAAACAAACATTAACCAAACTCCAAGCTCCAGCCAGTATTTATTGCTTTGAAAAATAGCCATGTACTTTATTGCCTGGGTTTTAGACTTAATGAGAAATTAAAGAGCATACATTTAATTCTAGGAAGTAACTGAATTAGAAGCCAGCAGAAAGCCCCATCCACAGCCTTTTGTTTTCATATACCAATACATTCCTCAACGTCTTACTGGAATGATTACAGACAGAAAATCAATTCTGAAAATCTCATGCATGATTTGTAATTATAGCTAAAATGTATAATCAACGCTGAAAGACATATATATCCAAGTGTTGTTAAACAATGATTAAGCTTTGATTGGGATATCTACTGGCTACAGCTAATCTTTTAGTACAATCATGGCTGCCTACCAGACCACCATGTTCTAGGAATAGATATTTATTCTCAACAAATTCCTTTTCAGGCAATTAGCTAATATTTCCAAACTTGGAAGGTTTAAACCTCTGCCTGTTAGGGATTTGGTACAAATGTGAGGATGTGAGGAACTAAAGCTCACTGATATTTGTCAAAAACTTTCATTTAAACTGTAACGCTGCATACGCAATTAGGAGGCAAAGAATATATACTTTTAAAGGTTTCCTGTCTTCTCATTTGCAAATGTTTGCTCCCAGGTGTATATGCACTAGCAAATGTAACCAACCCTAAGAAGGCCCTTAACATTTTATTGTCCACTGAGAGTATACTGCCACTGAAGTTGAACAAAATTCCACTGGTTTCCCAGAATTTTGTCAGGGGTAGGCTAAAATCTCATTTTTACTTTGGCTACTTTCCAACATAGCTGGATTACAAGTGCTTCTGTTTAAAGGTATTTGTAGTTAAAGATACAGATGCTCTCTAAATGCTCACAAAAAGCATATATTTTTGACCAAATCATGAGAAGTTGCCAGCAACTTACCAGAATTTCTCTTTGACACCATCTTCAAATTTGTGCTGACTACAGAACACACCACAAGGGCCAAAAGAAATGGTGGCTTCATTGTTCACTTTCCTTGGCAGCTGAAAAGTCAAAAAAGGATATGAAGTTTGAATCACAGATCTTGGCCTCAACAAAGCAGCAGCTATAATTTCACATACCTTGAAGACACATTACAGAAACAATGACATTTTGGTGATTTCTGGCTTTATTTTTATGCAAATGGAAGAAAATATGAAAGTTCACAAGAGCATCATGTCAAAGTTCCCTGCTCAGAACTTTCAATGGTTTCCCACTGGATTTAGAGTAAAATCTGAACCCCCTCCATTAGACTTTCATGGGTCTGCAGGTAGGGCCTCTGCTGCCTCTTTGATCTTATTCCACAGCACTTTCCTCCTCGTTGGCTATGCTCCATCCACTATGGACATTGTATTTGTCCCTGGAACATGCCTTAGTCATTTCCTCCTCATGGCCTTTGCATTAGGTCTTCCTGCTGGAATACTCCTCCCCACTCTTCACTCACATTCATTAACATCCTATAGGTTTCAGTCCCACAAAAAGGCCTTTCCTGACTACCCAATCTTAAAGTCTCACTCTGTCATTCATTAGCTCACTTCTTTGCTTGTTTTATTCATAAGACTGATCAGCACTTACAGTTATTGTATTTATGTGACAGGAAGAGTTTTTACTCAACTTTGACATTGATGTTTTAAAATCAGCAGCACCGAACCTTAAATAATTGGAATGAAACTGTTCTGAAATGAAAAATAACTGAGAAAAGTATGGAACTGAACTGAGATATTGTTAAGAACCCCCCAAAAGGGAACAGAATTGACTAAAGCACGATCATCGGTAGGCATTTGGGGAAAAAACAAAAACGTTTTTAAGTGTTTATTCCATTGAGTTAAGACTTTTCAGTAAATCGGTTCCTATATGAGGGCTCATTTAGAATCCTTTACAAGTCAGAATATAAGCACCACAGAGGTACGCTGGGTACATCATAAACCCAAGATAGAAAAATAGCAAAGGGGACCATGAGGGTGAAACCACAGAGATCCCTGAAATAATGGATGGAAGCAAACCTGAATGGAAAGACAAAAACAAGCTCTGGATAACATTTAAAGAGCCAGAATTCCATATAATGATTTGTCTTCTGAATAATTGGTTTGTATCTAAATGTGCAGAACCTTACCCAGAATGTAAGAGTAATAGGATGATATCAAGTGTTGGGTGGGATCCTCTTTTCCCAGAATTGACCAAAAGATCCACCTGATATCCTAAATTCAGAAAAATTCATGTTTGGGTGAGGCCACCAGTTCAACTATTCAGTGCAGCTAGTTCCTTATCATACTGCCCCCCCCACCAACTCCATCAATAAACAGAGGTCTGGGAAGGAAGAGGAGGTCTTTTGATAACAAAGACAGGCTTTGCTTTCCCAGTTGTCATGCTGGACTTCCCTTTTACCACTGAAACAGGAAATAAAGAACCCTGGGGAGAGATGGTATGCTGGAGGTTTCCAGATGACCAGGGGGCCAGGACTAATCCCTATCCATCCCCAACATACACCAAATTTCCGAGTCCCAAGAAGCATGGAAGTTAGATTTGGCATATTACCAACGATCCATCTCGGATTGGGTAAACAGATGATTCTTGTCATAGGCTTTGCAACATGGGGCAAAATGAGTGCACCTGAGAGGAAAGTGGTATGATGCTACCTGCTAAAACTGAGGGAAGATGTAATCAAATCTTTCCAGGGACTTCCAATGTCCAGAGGAGATGCCTGGAGGAGAATCTCATCATCAGGCCTGCTGTAACTACTACCTGTTTATACAGCACATACAGACAGCTAAATGAGAAGTTATGACCAACCAAGGAGAAGACACCGTCAATCACAAGCATTTCATTTTCCTCTCCCTCTTCTCCAGTCACACCTATCCCAATGCAACACCAAAGGAGAAGGTACGGAGGAAAGACGAGGAAGAAGGGAAAATGTGTGAAAACCTACCACACACCCTCCAAATTCCTATCCATGAGAGCCACATGTCTCCTCTGTTTGAAAAAAAAAAAAAAAAAGGAAGATACAATATTTGAATCAGATAGGATCTTAGACTAAGACGAAGTCTTTAAAATCAGAACAAAACTCAGAAAACATCTGAAAAATGATAGAATCAAACTGAAATGTTTATCACTGTCCCTGACTCCTAGTGGAAAAAGGAAGTACAGTAGAGCACATGAAGTAGCAATTAGGAAAAATAGTACCATACCATGTTTATACTTCAATGAGTTGAAACACTTAATAAATCAGTTATATTTATTAGCTTGGTTGTTTTTAACCACTCCTTGACTACTAACATGTAAGCTTCATGAGGGCAGTCACTTAGTCATTAGCTGTTGTATTCTCAGCATCTATCATAGAGCTTGACATATAATAGGTTATCAGTAAATATTTTAATGAATGAAAGGGGAATATCAATGTAGATAACAACATATCAATGGTTCAAGTAACAAATAAATTGCAGCTTTCAGTGGTTTTCTTCCCAAGTTACCCATTTATTTGAAATAGAATCTCTCTTATCTAATATATGATTATCCAAATCTGAGATGGGCCCCATCTCCTGCTGTAGCAGACTCTGTTGGTACCCTATCCATATCCTCTTGGGCCTCCCAAAAGTCATCTGCACAGAAGTCTTCCTGTGTTTGTTTGCCAGAGGTGCTTCTCTATCTGAAAAAGCAGCTTGAATAGCATAGGAGGCTGACTGGAAGTTCCAGGTTGTTAACACACCATGAGTGATTCTCATTCAATGATATGGGAGTTGGTGAATAAATACCCCAGCTTCCTCACCCCTTGGAATGTTCCAGTAGGACTGAATGGCAAACTGCTCATTAGCACACTCTATTGGCTTTTCGTCCCTTCTAGTCTGACTTTGCCATTCCCTTGCAGTACTTGCTGGGATCACCTCCCAAATAAACTACTTACATCCAAATCCTTGTGTTTGAGTCTGCTTTTGGGAGATCCCAAACCAAGACTCTGAAAATACCATTATAAACTCCACAAATTTCTTTGTTTTATATTGACTATCTGTCCAATTTCCAGCTCAAAAGATTATGTAGCCTCTGAACTTTCAAAAGAAGGCTTATACTTCAAATTTTTCCTGAACCACAGGCACATTCTAGCTCTCCTGTCTTGTCTCCCTTTTTAGAACTTATATCACCCCCAGTGACTTTGATAAGAACACTGGCTCATCTCTGATTTAGCTCTTCCTGATGTATTCGCTCAGTTACCAACTCAACCTTGCTGCTTAGCTATTAGGAGACTTCCAGGGTCTCGCTACCCTCAACCCATCTTACTCATGATTGTACCTTCACTATTTCTATCTAAAAGTTGACAGTTTGTAAGGACTATAATTTGCCTAGAATATCATTTTAAGGATTCTAATATTTTGTAAATGGTGACAAAATTAAAGATTATTTGAAAAGGACTTTTTAAAATGTTACTTTACCCAGTAGTTATAATTTTCACCCAAAGCGAGAACTGTATTTCATACCTGTTATTCAGAGATATTAAGGGTAGAAAACAGCTGACAAAAAAATATTTCTACTTCCTTAGTCAACTCCTTCCTATTCTTTGTGAAATAAAATGTTTAATGCTTGACTTTGACTAGTGAAATCATCATGGGAATTGAATACGTTAACCACAGAACTATTTCATATACTCCCCTTCTTTTCAATTAAAATCAGTGGGTAGTGTATATATGGCCATGGCTCTCTCTCGCTTTGTCACAGCTTACCCTTCCCCCTCCCCATATCCTCAAGTCCATTCTCTAGTAGGTCTGTGTCTTTATTCCTGTCTTACCCCTAGGTTCTTCATGACATTTTTTTTTCTTATATACACTACCAAACGTAAGGTAGATAGCTAGTGGGAAGCAGCCGCACAGCACAGGGAGATCAGCTCGGTGCTTTGTGACTGCCTGGAGGGGTGGGATAGGGAGGGTGGGAGATGCAAGAGGGAAGAGATATGGGAACATATGTATATGTATAATTGATTCACTTTGTTATAAAGCAGAAACTAAGACACCACTGTAAAGCAATTATACTCCAATAAAGATATTAAAAAAATTACATGTACCCAGGAGGTAAACCAATCCTATGTTGAATTTCTTATAAAATGTTAATTATTAAAAAAAATCAGTGGGGAATAGAAAAACTGGATGTATTGAGTTTTTTAATCTGTATATTTGCCAATCCTATTTCCACAGGAGAGTTCATTAATTCAGCAAACTCTGGTGAATAACTATTATATTTTATGATAATAATTATAACTTATTGAGCATTTTTTGTGTGCCAGATAATGCAGTGGACTGTGATATTGTATTTTATCCTATTAATGACCATGTGAGCTATTATTATCCCCATTTTCTTTTCAGAAAACTGATACTTATGGCTTATCCAAGGCCACAACAATAGTAAATTAAGGAAGAAAGGATTTCATTTTAGCTCTGTGTGACTACAAAACCCAAACTCTTAACCACTACTAAACTATATTTGCCCTAGAAGTTAGATGCTATGGGAGTCATAAACCATGTCTAAGATTATAAAACATCACTTCTTGCCATCTAGTATGCATGCACACTGGAGTGCTTAGTCAAGTGCAAGACAGTAGAGAACAATCTGTATATGTTAGGTGGTAAGGGAATATAGAGTAAGAAGCGTGTTTGGTAGCATGTTCAGTAGGTGATTCAGATTTGCCACTGAAAGGGAAAATCTGCCAAACTGCCAATTCAAACAGTCAAAAAGAAAGGCCAGTGCAATCAATCTCCTAGCAATGCTCATCTGCAACAGCAATCCACCTGAAATACCATCACTGATCAAGGAATGTGACCACTGGGCTCCCAACATACGTTTCCACACATCTGTTTAAACACTAAAAGTGTCAGAAGCAGCTCAGGTTAACCCCTGGAAATCTTACACTGAAATTTAGGTTTATTACATTATAACTTTTCCCTCTTTGTGATTTTACAACCAACTCACTGTTGTGTGAAGAAAGTGTACAGAAGCATGTATAATATTTTAAACGATGGCAATTATGCTGCTATTCAATTATTTCTAAATTACTTTTTCCCCCATAAAAAGGGTCTTCCCCTTACCGTGGCTATAAATATGCAGTGGTCCTTATGCCTAAAGTTCACATCCCCCTGAGGGCTTTGTGTTTACTGATTCCCTAAGGGTAGTATGTAAAAATCCCAAAAGGCCACATGAGGAATTCTAAAGACTGAAGACACTGACACAATTGCTAATGAAGGCATTAGTATTCCTCTCCTTTGAGTACCAAATCTTAATATGAGTAGGGCCATCTTGACAAGAGAGTTTTAAAAAATGTAATTGAACTAAATCTTTCAACAGATAATTGTAATAATAATGTTATGCTCGAATGGTTTTCAAGTATAGTTTATAAATTACCTTCTCCAATTTACTTTCTACCTCCCTTAAAGTACCAGGCATGTCAGGTTCCTGGTTCATGTTAATTTTTTTAAAGCATCTGTATGGCATACTCTTGACTCTAGAAGCCCAAACAAGTTTAACTTATGAATATATTCTGACACAGTTGAAAGATTCAACTAGATATATCAGTTAGGCTGCAGAGAATATGCAATTATATCATTTCTTAATACATTCTTGCCATCAGAGACAATTTTGTTACTTACGATGTCTTCCAATCATTTGGATCAGCCAATCATATATACGTAACCTCCAAAAAACTGGAAGTTACAAACACACAGACACACAGCTCACATATATATCACAGATGTATTATTTATAAAGATAATTAACTTTCAAAGACAGTTCTGTAGTTAACACACATTCATCTCAATCTCATATTTTCTACTTCCACAGTCATCCTCAATGAAGTATGGTATTTATATAGAGATGACCCTGAGGTCTTATTAGATCTACAATCAGGAAACAAAGATGCAATAATGTTAATGAGATTCTACTTACTCAGGAGAAAAAGTTGGTTCTCAATTTGACTCAAATTTGGAAGATTTCAATAGTTATGTAGTCCAACCATCAACCAATGAAGAAATCATTTGATAACCTATCCCTGTATCTACCATGTCCTCAGCTACTTCCTATTTCACGAAAACAACTATATGAAGTGGCAGCCCATTCTATTATTAGCTTTAATACTTATAAATGGAGGTAGAAAGAGACATGGATACTGAAAGGAAGAAAGCCAGAAATACACAAGTAGGAAGACACAGACAGCTAAAGATAGAGAGACAGATGGATAGGAAACAGATGGAAAGATAAAAAATACACACAGAGGAGAAAAGGAGAGATAGATACAACATATAGAGAAGCAGAGGCTGAGCATAAGACAGAAATGGAGAAACAGAAAGCTGACATATCAAAAAATAAGGGGAAACAAAAGGTAAGAGGAATTATGGGGGAGAAATTTCTGAGAGATAGAAGAGACCAAAAGGGTTAAAAGAGATGCAAACACAGAGGGAAAAAATGGTTATGAGCAACTCTAGAGTTCCAGGAGCATGACAAAAACTGACTATCTCTCAAACTACTGTTTTTCCTGTAGTAATTATAGAGCCCACAGGTTTTGGCTCAGCATGTAGTCCCAAAAAATGGAGTCTTCATTTCCCAGTCTTCCTTGCAACTGGACAGGTGAGTTCTGACCATTAAGATATAACCAGAAGGGGCTTCCCTGGTGGCGCAGTGGTTGAGAGTCTGACTGCCGATGCAGGGGACACAGGTTCGTGCCCTGGTTCGGGACAATCCCACATGCCGTGGAGCGGCTGGGCCCGTGAACCATGGCCATTGAGCCTGCGCATCGGAGCCTGTGCTCCGCAGCCTGTGCTCCACAATGGGAGAGGCCACAACAGTGAAAGGCCTGCATATCGCAAAAAAAAAAAAAAAAGGTATAACCAGAAGTGTCACATACAAAAGGGATAAATCTTTCCCAGGGTTAGTCCAATCACCAAACTTAAAATAGTGGGTATAAATTTTTATAAGCTGTTTAGAGAAAAAGTCTTCAGTCATAATTCACTGCTAGGAGTTTTCTATATCCCTCATCATTCAAATTTTTCGTCCTACAATAAAAATGTGTTTGTCCAAGACCTGTATATATGCTGTCTACAAGAGACCCACTTGAGACGTAGGGACACATACAGACTGAAAGGGGATGGAAAAAGATATTCCATGCAAATGGAAATCAAAAGAAAGCTAGAGTGGCACTTCTCATATCAGAAAAAATAGACTTTAAAACAAAGACTATTAGAAGAGACAAAGAAGGACACTACATAATGATCAAGGGATCAATCCAAGAAGGAGATATAACAATTGTAAATATTTATGCACCCAACATAGGAGCACCTCAAACCATAAGGCAAATAATAACAGCCATAAAAGGGGAACTCGACAGTAACACAATCATACTAGGGGACATTAACACCCCACTTTCACCAATGGACAGATCATCCAAAATGAAAATAAATAAGGAAACACAAGCTTTAAATGATACATTAAACAATATGGACTTAATTGATATTTATAGGACATTCCATCCAAAAACAAGAGAATACACTTTCTTCTCAAGTGCTCATGGAACATTCTCCAGAATAGATCATATATTGGGTCACAAATCAAGCCTTGGTAAATTTAAGAAAACTGAAAGTATATCAAGTATCTTTTCAGACAACAATGCTATGAGACTAGATATCAATTACAGGAAAAAATCTGTAAAAAAATACAAACACATGGAGGCTAAAAAATACACTACTAAGTAACCAATAGAACACTTAAAAAATCAAAGAGGAAATCAAAAAATACATAGAAACAAATGAAAATGAAAACACGATGACCCAAAACCTATGGGATGCAGCAAAAGCAGTTCTAAGAGGAAAGTTTATAGCAATACAATCCTACTTTAAGAAACAACAAACATCTCAAATAAAAACCTAAACTTACACATAAAGCAATTAGAGAAAGAAGAATAAGAAAACCCAAAGTTAGCAGAAGGAAAGAAAATCATAAATATCAAATCAGAAATAAATGAAAACGAAATGAAGGAAACAATAGCCAAGATCAATAAAACTAAAAGCTGGTTCTTTGAGAAGATAAACAAAATTGATAAACCATTATAGCCAGACTTATCAAAAAAAAGGTAGAAGACTAAAATCAGTAGAATTAGAAATGAAAAAGGAGAAGTAACAACTGACCATGGAGAAATAAAAAGGATCATGAGAGATTACTGCAAGCAACTATATGCCAATAAAATGGATAACCTGGAAGAAATGCACAAATTCTCAGAAATGCACAACCTTTTGAGACTGAACCAGGAAAAAATAGAAAATAGGTAGAGACCAATCACACACACTGAAATTGAAACTGTGATTAAAAATCTTCCAACAAACAAAAGCCCAGGATCAGATGGCTTCACAGGCAAATTCTATCAAACATTTAGAGAAGAGCTAACACCTATCCTTCTCAAACTCTTCCAAATTATAGCAGAGAGAGGAACACTCCCAAACTAATTCTACAAGGCCACCATCACCCTGATACCAAAACCAGACAAAGATGTCACAAAGAAAGAAAACTACAGGCGAATATCACTGATGAACATAGATGCAAAATTCTTCAACAAAATACTAGCAAACAGAATCCAACAGCATATTAAAAGGATCATACACCATGATCACCTGTGGATTATCCCAGGAGTGCAAGGATTCTTCAATATACACACATCAACCAACATGATACATGATATGAATAAACTGAAGGAGAAAAACCATATGATCACCTCAATAGATGCAGAGAAATCTTTTGACAAAATTCAACACCGATTTATGATAAAAACCCTCCAGAAAGTAGGCACAGAGGGAACTTACCTCAACATAATAAAGGCCATATATGACAAACCCACAGCCAACATCATCTTCAACAGTGAAAAACTGAAAACATTTCCACTAAGATCAGGAACAAGAAAACGTTGCCCACTCTCACCACTATTATTCAACATAGTTTTCGAAGTTTTAGCCACAGCAATCAAAGGAAAAGACATAAAAGGAATCCAAATTGGAAAAGAACAAGTAAAGCTGTCACTGTTTGCAGATGACATGATACTATACATAGAGAATCCTAAAGATGCTATCAGAAAAGTGTACAGCTAATCAATGAATTTGGTAAAGTAGCAGGATACAAAATTAATGCACAGAAATCTCTGGCATTCCTATACACTAATGGTGAAAAATCTGCAAGTGAAGTTAAGAACACACTCCCATTTCCCATTGCAACAAAAATAAAATACCTAGGAATAAACCTACCTAAGGAGACAAAAGACCTGTATGCAAAAAACTTTAAGACACTGATGAAAGAAATTAAGATGTTACAAACAGATGGAGAGATACACCACGTCCTTGGATTGGAAGAATCAACATTGTGAAAATGACTTTACTAGGCCAAGTAATCCACAGATTCAATGCAATCCCTATCAAACTACCACTGGCAGTTTTCACAGAACATGAAGAAAAAATTTCACAATTTGTATGGAAACACAAAAGACCACGAATAGGCAAAGCAATCTTGGGAAAGAAAAACGGAGCTGGAGGAAGCAGGCTCCCTGGCTTCAGTCTATACTACAAAGCTATAGTAATCAAGACAGTATGGCAGTGGCACAAAAACAGAAATATAGATCAATGGAACAGGATAGAAAGCCCAGAGATAAACCCATGCACATATGGTAACCTTATCTTTGATAAAGGCGGGAAGAATATACAATGGAGAAAAGACAGCCCCTCAATAAGTGTTGCTGGTAAAACTGGACAGCAACATGTAAAAGAATGAAATGAGAAGACTCCCTAACACCATACACAAAAATAAACTCATAATAGATTAAACACCTAAATGTAAGGCCAGACACTATCAAACTCTTAGAGGAAAACATAGGCAGAACACTCTGAGATAAATCACAGCAAGATCCTTTTTGACCCACCTCCTAGAGAAATAGAAATAAAAACAAAAATAAACAAATGGGACCTAATGAAACTTAAAAGCTTTTACACAGCAAAGGAAACCATAAACAAGACGAAAAGACAACCCTCTGAATGGGAGAAAATATTTGCAAATGAAGTAACGGACAAAGGATTTATCTCCAAAATTTACAAGCAGCACATGCAGCTCAATATCAAAAAAACAAACACCCAACCCCAAAATGGGCTGAAGACCTAAATAGACATTTCTCCAAAGAAATATACAGACTGTCAACAAACACATGAACAGATGCTCAACATCACTAATCATCAGAGAAATGCAAATCAAAACTGCAATGAATATCACCTCACACTTGTCAGAATGGCCATCATCAAAAAATCTACAAACAATAAATGCCGGGGAGGGTGTGGAGAAAAGGGAACCCTCTTGCACAGTTGGTGGGAATGTAAATTGATACAGCCGCTATGGAGAACAGTATGCAGGTTCCTTAAAAAGCTAAAGATAGAACTACCATATGACCCAGGAATCCCACTACTGGGCATTTTTTTACCCTAAGAAAACCATAATTCAAAGAGTCGTGTACCGCAATGTTCATTTCAGTTCTATTTACAGTAGCCAAGACATGGAAACAACCTAAGTGTTCATCAACAGATGAATAGATAAAGAAGATTGGGCACATATATACAATGGAATATTACTCAGCCATAAAAAGAAATGAATTTAAGTTATTTTAGTGTGATGGAGGGACTTAGAGTCTGTCATACCGAGTGAACTAAGTCAGAAAAAGAAAAATAAATGCCATGTGCTAACACATATATATAGAATCTAAAAAGAAAAAGAAAGGTCAGAAAGAACCTAGGGGTAAGATGGGAATAAAGGCACAGACCTACTAGAGAATGGACTTGAGGACACAGGGAGGAGGAAATGTAAGCTGGGACAAAGTGAGAGAGTGCCATGGACATATATACACTACCAAATGTGAAATAAATAGCTAGTGGGAAGCAGCCGCATAGCACAGGGAGATCAGCTCGGTGCTTTGTGACCACCTAGAGGGATGGGACAGGGAGGGTAAGAGGGAGGTAGACATAAGATGGAAGAGATATGGGGATGTAAGTAATATATAACTGATTCAATTTGTTATAAAGCAGAAACTAACACACAATTGTAAAGCAATTATACTCCAATAAAGATGTTTAAAAAGGGGGTCAAATTCTTCTCAAAATGTAATGTACACATTTATACACTGTTTATGAGATTATAAATTGGTATAGCATTTTGGAAGGCAAACTGACAGTACTTGAAAAAGTTTCAAGTGTTCAGGAATTCCTTTTCCAGGACTCCATACTACAGAAATCCAACTACATATGCACAGAAATACATACATGTACGAGGATAGTCAATGCAGGACATGTTGTAATGTTCAAAATCTGGGAATTAACACCTTTCCATAGAGGAATGGTTAAATAAAGTATACTATATCCATACTATGAAATACTATACAGCTGTTAAAGACACTGAGGTGTACAGCTATGCATAGATATGGGTAGATCTGTAAGATATACGAAAAACAAACATGATCCCATACATAATGGAAAAATCTATATATATGTATGTGCATGTACAGAAATTTATAGAAGAAGGTTCGGATTTTTTTAATTTAATGTTTATTTATTCAATCACACAAATAAATTTAATATTATAATCATTCTTTACACTGTTTTAATTTTTTTTGATTGTTCTGATTTGGTCTTCTAAGTACTTGTCTCCTTTTTAAAGTTTTCTTTAGATTCACCTTTATCTTGACTTGTATTTTTATGACAATGGAGTATGTCTTTTTTTTTTTAACATTTTTATTGGAGTAAAATTCCATTACAATGGGGTGTTACCTTGTGCTTTATAACAAACTGAATCAACTATACATATAAATATATCCCCATATCTCCTACCTCTTGAGTCTCCCTCCCATCCTCCCTATCCCACCCCTCTAGGTGGTCACAAAGCACCGACCTGATCTCCCTGTGCTATTCAGCTGCTTCCCACTAGCTAGCTATTTTACATTTGGTAGTGTATATATATGTCCATACCACTCTCTCGCTTTGTCACAGCTTACCCTTCCCCCTCCCCATATCCTTAATTCCATTCTCTAGTAGGTCTGTGTCTTTATTCCTGTCTTACCCATAGGTTCTTCATGACATTTTTTTTTCTTAGATTCCATATATATGTGTTAGCATACGGTATTTGTTTTTCTCTTTCTGACTTACTTCACTCTGTATGTCAGACTCTAGGTCCATCCACCTCACTACAAATAACTCAATTTCGTTTCTTTTTATGGTTGAGCAATATTCCATTGTATATATATGCCACATCTTCTTTATCCATTCATCTGTAGATGGACACTTAGGTTGTTTCCATCTCCGGGCTATTGTAAATAGAGCTGCAATGAATATTTTGGTACATGACTCTTTTTGAATTATGGTTTTCTCAGGGTATATGTCCAGTAGTAGGATTGCTGTGTCATTTGGTAGTGTTGCTGTGTCATTTCTATTTTTAGTTTTTAAGGAACCTCCATACTGTTCTCCACACTGGCTGCAACAATTTACCCTACCACCAACAGTGCAAGAGAGTTCCCTTTGTCCACACCCTCTCCAGTATCTACTGTTTGTAGATTTTTTGATGATGGCCATTCTGACTGGTGTGAGGTGATGCCTCACTGTAATTTTGATTTGCATTTCTCTAATGATTAGTGATGTTGAGCATCCTTTCATGTGTTTGCTGGCAATCTGTATATCTACTTTGGAGAAATGTCTATTTAGGACTTCTGCCCATTTTTGGATTGGGTGTTTGTTTCTTTGATATTGGGCTGCATGTGCTGCTTGTAAATTTGGAGATAAATCCTTTGTCAGTTGCTTCATTTGAAAATATTTTCTCCCATTCTGAGGGTTGTCTTTTTGTCTTATGTTTTCCTTACTGTGCAAAAGCTTTTAAGTTTCATTAGGTCCCATTTGTTTATTTTTGTTTTTACTTCCATTTCTCTAGGAGGTGGATCAAAAAGGATCTTGCTGTGATTTATGTCAGAGTGTTCTGTCTATGTTTTCCTCTAAGAGTTTGATAGTATCTGGCCTTACATTTCAGTCTTTATTCCATTCTGAGTTTATTTTTGTCTATGGTATTAGGGAATGTTCTCATTTCATTCTTTTACATGTAGCTGTCCAGTTTTCCCAGCACCACTTACTGAAGAGGCTGTATTTTCTCCATTGTAAATTCTTTCCTCCTTTTTCAAAAATAAGGTGAACATATGTGTATAGGTTTATCTCTGGGTTTTCTATCCTGTTGCACTGATTTATATTTCTGTTTTTGTGCCAGTACCATACTGTCTTGAGTACTGTAGCTTTGTAATACAGTCTGAACTCCGGGAGTCTGATTCCTCTAGCTCCGTTTTTCTTTCTCAAGATTGCTTTGGCTATTCGTGGTCTTTTGTGTTTCCATACAAATTGTGAAATTTTTTGTTCTAGTTCTGTGAAAAATGCCAGTGGTAGTTTGATAGGGATTGCACTGAATCTGTAGATTGCTTTGGGTAGTATAGTCATTTTCAGAATGTTCATTCTTCCAGTCCACGAACATGGTGCATCTTGCCATCTTTTTGTATCATCTTAAATTTCTTTCATCAGTCTCTTATAGTTTTCTGCATACAGGTATTCTGTCTCCCTAGGTCGCTTTATTCCTAGGTATTTTCTTCTTTTTGTTGCAGTGGTAAATGGGAGTGTATCCTTAATTTCTCTTTCAGATTTTTCATCATTAGTGTGTAGGAATGCAAGAGATTTCTGTGCATTAATTGTGTAACCTGCAACTTTACCAAACTCATTGATTAGCTCTAGTAGTTTTCTGGTGGCTTCTTTAGGATTATCTATCTATAGTATCATGTCATCTGCAAACAGTGACAGTTTTACTTCTTCTTTTCCAAATTGTATTCCTTTTATTTCTTCTCTGATTTTCGTGGCTACGACTTCCAGAACTATGTTGAATAATAGTGACAACAGTGGACATCCTTGTCTTGTTCCTGATCTTAGAGGAAATGCTTTCATTTTTCACTGTTGAGAAAGATGTTGGCTGTGGGTTTGTTGTATACGTCCTTTATTATGTTGAAGTAGGTTCCCTCTGTGCCCACCTTCTGGGGAAGTTTTACCATAAATGGTTGTTGAATTTTGTCAAAAGCTTTTTCTGCATCTATTAAGATGATCATATGTTTTTTCTCCTTCAATTTGTTAATATGGTTTATCACATTGATTCATTTCCGTATACTGAAGAATCCTTGCATTCCTGGGATAAACTCCACTTGATCATGGTGTATGATCCTTTTAATGTGCTGTTGGATTCTGTGTGCTAGTATTTTGTTGAGGAATTTTGCATCTATGTTCATCAGTGATATTCGCCTGTAGTTTTCTTTCTTTGAGACATCTTTGTCTGGTTTTGGTATAAGGGTGATTGTGGTCTCATACAATGAGTTTGAGAGTGTTTCTCCGTCTGCTATATTTTGGAAGAGTTTAAGAAGTATAGGTATTAGCTCTTCTCTAAATGTTTGAGAGAATTCACCTGTGAAAACATCTGGTCCCAGACTTCGTTTGTTGGAAGATTTTTAATCACAGTCTCAATTTCAGTGCGTGTGACTGGTCAGCTTATATTTTCTATTTCCTCCTGGTTCAGACTCAGAATGTTGTGCATTTCTAAGAATTTGTCCATTTCTTCCAGGTTGTCCATTTTATTGGCATACAGCTGCTTGTAGTAATCTCTCATGATCCTTTGTATTTCTGCTGTGTCACTTGTTACTTCTCCTTTTTCATTTCTAATTCTATTGATTTGAGTCTTATCCCTTTTTTTCTAGATGAGTCTGGCTAATGGTTTATCAGTTTTGTTTATCTTCTCAAAGAACCAGCTTTTAGGGCTTCCCTGGTGGCGCAGTGGTTGAGAGTCCGCCTGCCGGTGCAGGGGACATGGGTTCGTGCCCTGGTCCGGGAGGATCCCACATGCCGCGGAGCTGCTGGGCCCGTGAGCCATGGCCGCTGAGCCTGCACGTCCGGAGCCTGTGCTCTGCAACGGGCAACGGGAGAGGCCACAGCACTGAGAGGCCCATGTACAGCAAAAAAAAAAAAAAAAAAAAAAAAAAGAACCAACTTTTCGTTTTATTGATCTTTGCTACTGTTTCCTTCATTTCTTTTTCATTTATTTCTAATCTGATCTTTATGATGTCTTTCCTTTTGCTAACTTTGGGGTTTTTGCTCTTCTTTCTCTTTCTCTAATTGCTTTAGATGTAAGATTAGGTTGTTTATTGGAGATGTTTCTTCTTTCTTGACGTAGAATTGTATTGTTATAAACTTCCCTCTTAGAACTGCTTTTGCTTCATGCCATAGGTTTTGGGTTGTCGTGTTTTCATTGTCATTTCTTTCTAGGTATTTTTTGATTTCATCAGTGATCTCCTGCTTATTTAGTATTGTATTGTTTAGCCTCCATGTATTTATATTTTTTACAGACTTCTTCCTGTAATTGATATCTAGTCTCATAACATTGTGCTCAGAAAAGATACTTGATAAAATTTCAATTTTCTTAAATTCACCAAGGCTTGATATGTGACCCAAGGTATGATCTATCCTGAAGAGTGTTCCATGAGCACTTGAGAAGAAAGTATAATCACTTGTTTTTGGATGGAAAGTCCTATAAATATCAATTAAGTCCATCTTGTTTAATGTATCATTTAAAGTTTTCCTTATTTATTTACATTTTGGTGATCTGTCCATTGGTGAAAGTGAGGTGTTAAAGTCCCCTAGTATGACTGTATTACTGGTGATTTCCCCATTTATGGCTGTTAGCATTTGCCTTATGTATTGAGGTGCTCCTATGTTGGGTGCATAAATATTTACAATTGTTATATCTTCTTCTTGGATCAATCCCTTGATCATTATGTAGTGTCCTTCTTTGTCTCTTGTAATAGTCTATATTTTAAAGCCTATTTTGTCTGATATGAGAAATGCTACTCCAGCTTTCTTTTGATTTCCATTTGCATGGAATATCTTATTCCATCCCCTCACTTTCAGTCTGTATGTGTCTCTAGGTCTGAAGTGGGTCTCTTGAAGACAGCATATATATGGGTCTTGGTTTTGTATCCATTCAGCCTGCCCTTGTCTTTTGGTTGGAGCATTTAATCCATTTACATTTAAGGTAGTTATCAATATGTATGTTCCTATTACCATTTTCCTAATGGTCTTGGGTTTGTTATTGTAGGTCTTTTCCTTCTCTTGTGTTTCCTGCCTAGAGAAGTTCCTTTGGCATTTGTTGTAAAGCTGGTTTGGTGGTGCTGAATTCTCTTGATTTTTGATTGTTTTTAAAGTTTTAATTTCTCTGTCAAATCAGAATGAAATCCTTGCTGGTTAGAGCAATCTTGGTTGTAGGTTTTTCCCTTTCATCACTTTAAATATATCCTGCAACTCCCTTCTGGCTTGTAGAGTTTCTGCTGAAAGATCAGCTGTTAACCTTATGGGAATTCCCTTGTGTGTTATTTGTTGCTTTTCCCTTGCTGCTTTTAATATGTTTTCTTTGTACTTAATTTTTGATAATTTGATTAATATGTGTCTTGTCATGTTTCTCCTTAGATTTATCCTGTATGGGACTCTCTGTGTTTCCTGGACTTGGTTGACTATTTCCTTTCCCATATTAGGGAATTTTTCAACTCTAATCTCTTCAAATATTTTCTCAGTCCCTTTCTTTCTCTCTTCTTCTTCTGAGACCCCTATGATTTGAATGTTGCTGTGTTTAATGTTGTCCCAGATGCCTCTGAGACTGTCCTCAATTCTTTTCATTCTTTTAACTTTATTCTGCTCTGCAGTAGTTATTTCCACTATTTTATCTTTCAGGTCACTTATCCATTCCTCTCTGCCTCAGTTATTCTGATTCCTTCTAGAGAATTTTTAGTTTCATTTATTGTGTTGTTCATCATTGTTTGTTTGATATTTAGTCCTTCTACGTCTTTGTTAAACTTCTCTTGTATTTCCTCCATTCGATTTCCAAGATTCTGGATCATCTTTACTATCATTACTCTGAATTCTTTTTCAGGTAGACTGCCTATTTCCTCTTCATTTTTTTGGTGTGGTGTGTTTTTACCTTGCTCCTTCATCTGCTGTGTGTTTCTGTGTCTTCTCATTTTGCTTAACTTACTGTGTTTGGGGTCTCCCTTTCGCAGTCTGCAGGTTCATTGTTCCCGTTTTTTTTGTTGTCTTCCCCCAGTGGCTAAGGGTTGTTCAGTGTGTTGTGTAGGTTTCCTGGTGGAGGGGACTAGTGCCTGTGCTCTGGTGGATTTTGTCTTTCTGGTGGGCAGGACCGTGCCTGGTGGTGTGTTTTGGGGTGTCTGTTACCTTATTATGATTTTTGGCAGCCTCCCTGATGATTGGTTGGTTTGTGTTCCTGTCTTGCTAGTTGTTTGGCATAGGGTGTCCAGCACTGTAGCTTGCCTTTCGTTGAGTGGAGCTGGGACTTAGCATTGAGATGGAGATATCTGGGGAAGCTTTCGCTGTTTGATATTACATGGAGCCGGGAGGTCTGTGGTGGAACAGTGTGCTGAACTCGGCTCTCCTACCTCAGAGGCACAGGCTTGATACCCGGCCAGAGCACAAAGACCCTGTCAACCACATGGCTCAGAAGAAAAGGAGGAAAAAAAGAAAGGAAAAAATAAAGTAAAATAAAATAAAGTTATTGAAATAAAAAATTTTAAAAATAAAATATTAAAAAGTAATAAAATAAAGGAAAGAAGAGAGCAACCAAATCAACAAACAAACCCACCAGTGATATCAAGCACTAGAAACAATACTAAAAAAAAAAAAAAAAAAAAAAAAAAAAAACGGAGACAGACCCCTAAGACACATGGTAAAAGCAAAGCTATACAGATAAAATCTCACAAACAGGCATATACGTACATACTCACAAAAAGAGAAAAAGGAAAAACAAACAATATATATATATAAGGAAGAGATCAATCAAATCAATAAACAAATCTACCAATAATAATAAACTCTAAATACTAAACTAAGATAAATGTAAGACCAGAAAAACTTAGGTGCAGAAAGCAAACCCCAAGTCTACAGTTGCTCCCAAAGTCCACCACCTAACTTTTCGGATGATTCAGTGTTTTTTCAGGTATTCCAGAGATGCTCGGTACATCCAGTTGATTGTGGAGATTTAATCCACTGCTCCTGAGGCTGCTGGGAGAGATTTTCCTTTCTCTTCCTTTTTCACACTGCTCCTGGTGTTCCACTTTGGATTTGGCCCTGCCTCTGCGTGTAGGTCGCCTGAGGGTGTCTGTTCCCAGCCCAGAAAGGACAGGGTTAAAGGAGCAGCTGATTAGGGGGCTCCGGCTCACTCAGGCCAGAGTGAGGGAGGGGTACGGAATGTGGGGAAAGCCTGCAGTGGCAGAGGCTGGCATGACATTGCAACAGCCTGAGGTGTGCCATGTGTCCTCCTTGGGAAGTTGTCCCTGGATCACAGGACCCTGGCAGTCGTGGTCTGCACAGGCTCCCGGGAGGGGAGGTGTGGATAGTGACCTGTGCTTGCACACAGGCTTCTTGATGGCTGTAGCAGCAGCCTTAGTGTTTCATGCCCATCTCTGGTGTCTGTGCTGATAGCCGCAACTCGCGCCTGTCTCTGGAGCTCGTTTAGGTGGTGTTCTGAATCCCCTCTCCTCGTGCACCCTGAATTGATGTTCTCTTGCCTCTTAGGCAGTTCCAGACTTTTTCCTGGACTGCCTCCCAGCTAGCTGTGGTGCACTAGCCTCCTTCAGGCTGTGTTCACGCAGCCAACCCCAGTCCTCTCCCTGGGATCTGAACTCCGAAGCAGGAGCCTCAGCTCCCAGCCCCCAACCACCCCGGCAGGTGAGCCAACAAGCTTCTCGGGCTCTGCGGGAATCTCTCCGCATTGCCCTCTGCATCCCTGTTGCTGTGCTCTCCTCCATGGCTCCAAAGCTTCCCCCCCGCCACCCGTCTCCACCAGTGAAGGACCTTTGTAGTGTGTGGAAAGTTTTTCTCCTTCACAGCTCCTTCCCAGAGGTGCAGTTCCTGTCCCTATTCTTTTGTCTCTGTTTTTTCTTTTGCCCTATCCAGGTATGTGGGGAGTTTCTTGCCTTTGCGGAAGTCTGAGGTCTTCTTCCAGCGTTCAGTATGTGTTCTGTAGGAGTTGTTCCACATGTAGATGTATTTCTGATGTATTGTGGGGAGGAAGGTGATCTCCACTTCTTACTCCTCCGCCATCTAGAATGTCTCTGTTTTGTTATTCATTAACAAATTTGACTTTATCTAATATTCTTGTACTCCCACTGTTTCTATGACTTACTGTAAAAAGATTTCCAACAAGAATAGAGTGGTTGGGGCTTCCCTGGTGGCGCAGTGGTTGGGAGTCCGTCTGCTGATGCAGGGGACGTGGGTTCGTGCCCCGGTCTGGGAGGATACCACGTGCCGCGGAGCGGCAGGGCATGGCCGCTGGGCCTGCGCGTCCGGAGCCTGTGCTCCGGGACGGGAGAGGTCACGGTGGTGAGAGGCCCGCGTACCGCAAAAAAAAAAAAAAAAAAAAAAAAAAAAGAATAGAGTGGTAGTAGCTATAAGGGCACCTTCTCAGCTCACTACTATGCCAACTAACTTTTCTAATCCCATTAATCCTTACACCTTCCTTTTTCCACAGCCAACTGAGGTTTTATGGTATTTTAAGGAAAAAAATTAACATTACTTTGGTGTACAATATGGGGAAAGTGACATTCAATGAGGTAAGTAACTTTCCTTACAGCAAGCAGCCAATTGGAAGCAGAATAAACAATCCATATTTTGTAAAAAAATGTTTTTCCTATCAGGAATAGCACTAAGAGTTGACTGTTGATACACAGACATAACAACATGGGAAATGGGTTAACTTCCTTGAAATATTCCGTATCAAGGACACTGTATATAACTCTAAATGCCAAGTAATAAAAACAACATGGAGCTGTTAAAATATTTATATCAATGTACTTTCCTCTAATAGTGTAGTGTGTCTAATTTGTGCTTCTGGGTTTAGATAAATGTTCTACATATTCTGTTTCCTATATTTTTAACTATAAAATGATGATGAAAACATTGTGCCCCATGAACAATTATAAAGTAATATTTGTCATATTAAGTGAGAGATAAAGTATTATTTACTGCACTGTATTATATGAGGTTTATTTTTTTTGAATGATGGAAGTGTGCATATCATACCTTATCTGGGTTATTGACCACTGTGAAGTAGGACAGTGTAGCCTTGTGAGCCCGTTTTACTTTTTACTAGTTCTGTGACCTTGGCTGAGTTACCTATACACTGCGACCTTCCATTTACTAATCTGAGAATAGTGGTAACAGTAGTACCTACTTCATAAGGTTGTTGTTTGTATTATATATAATACATGTAAAATTCCTAACCCATTATCAGACACAAAATCAGCCATCAGTACATGTTAATTATTGTTATTGGTGCTGTTTTTGTTACTACTGCTCAGGGAAGTCAGAAAAGATTTTTCAAAGGAAGTGACACTTGGGGAAGAAACATACGTTTGCCAGGTGGACAAGGTCACAGGGGAGAGCAGTGCAGCACAAGTACACGTCTTGGGCAGAGAAGGGATCACATTTTATATGGAGGCAATGCATTGATGATTTAATAATTTCTCTTCACTGGCTGCTAGCTATAAGCCTTTGAAGCTACACTTAGGCAAAATAAAAGTTGAAGTATCCCTTTTCTCCTTCTCTTCTCTCCTAGTTTTCAGAATTGAGGAATATTTATCCTGCTGTCCTACAACTCATGTCCACTGCTACCACAAAGCATGAACCCAGGCATCTTCTTACACCCTCCAATTACCTAACCCTACTTTACTTTTTCTGCAGAAATAATTGTTGATGTTTTCCTCTTTTAAAACGTCCTTGTTTTAACCTCTTTAGGGTTCTAGGTATCAACTGGTTCACTAGACATAACTGTCACTGAAAATGAACCAGTAGAGAAAGTTAAAGACTGATCCTTGGTGATATGCATTTTAATGTAGTCTCCTACAGATTAATTCAGTAAATAAACAGTACTTTTTTATAATGAAAAATGTTATTATCATAATCATGATTATTAACTTGGAAATCTTGTCTCCAGACCCCTGGTGTTCTCATAATTTTTTCAATATAGCCCAAAACTTTCCTATAAATGCCCAACTACACCCTGGGGTCATCCCAATTGTTTTTATAAAGTCTTTCAAAAAAATAACCCCCTTCCTCCAACGGATGTTCTACTTTTTGATCTCCTTTTTGCCGGTAAACACTGGTAGCATCTATCAAATTAACAACGGTTTTTAAAATAACATACTCAATGTAAGAACAAATACACTCATATACTGGCAGTGAGAATATAAATTGTTATTCATTTTCTGGAGAGCAAATTAGCTATTATATTAATATAATAACCTTTATAAATTACCTATCTCCAATAATGCAATCAAAGACTCATGTGCAAAGAAGTTATTCTAGCATTATCCCTAGTAATAAAAATATAAGCTATCCAAAAATGTGGCAAGGGTTATATCAATTACAGTATGTCTCTGTGATAGAACATGATTCTGCCTTAATGGAAAATTTCAGGCAAAAACAAAAATTCAAACCCTTTGACCCATATATCTAAGAAAATAATCTAAAATGTTACTAAAGATTTATACACTATTATGTTCATCTCAGCCATAGTTATACTACCAAAGTTGGAAATAATCCAAATGTCCAATAATAGGAGATTCGGTAAATAAAATTATGGCATACTCATATGGTGGAAGATTATATAGTCATTAACAATTAGGTGATCAAAATTTTAATGATATTGGAAATGCTCTTGACATAATGCTAAGGGAAGCCAAGATACAAGACTAAGTGCAGAATGATATTTGTAAAAAGATTATGCACAAAGACTGCAGTATGTTTTATAACATCAAAACTTCAGATGCAAGTTTAAAATTCAAAAATAGAAGGGAGATTAATTTATATTATATCCATATAGTAACATACTAAGCATATTATTAAAATTATTAAAGATGATTTTAACAATATGACAAAGTTCTTGTTATGTGAAGTTTAAAGGAGGCAACAAAAGGGAATGAAAACAGGATCAAGAAGAGATATCTCTACCCCCATATTTATCGCAGCATTATTCGCCATAGCCAAGGGATGAAAACAACTGAAGTATCTGTTAAAAATGAATAGATAAAGAATATGTGTTGTGTGCGTGTGTATGGATGGATGGAAGTATACACACACACACACACAATGGAATGTGATTCAGCCATAAGAAAGAAGGAAATTCTGCCATTTGTGACAACTTCAATGAACCTTGAGGGCATTAGGCTAAGTGAAGTAAGTCAGACAGAGAAAGACTAATACTATATGATATAACTTATTTGTGGAATCTATAAAAACTGAACTCAGAGAAACAGAAAATAGAATGGTGACTATCAGGGGCTGGAAGGTGTGGGAAATTGGGAGATATTGGTCAAATGGTACAAATTTCCAGTTATAAGATTAACAAGTTCTTAGGATATAATGTACAGCATGGTGATTATAACTAATAATACTGTATTATATACTTGAAAGTTGCTAAGAGAGTAGATCTTAAATGTTCTCACCACAAAAAAAGAAAGGGTTATTATGTGACAGGATGGAAGTGTTAGCTAATGCTATGGTGGTAATCATCTTGAGATATATAAGTGTATCAAATCAACACATTGTACACCTTAAACTTACACAATGTTATATGTCAACTATATCTCAATAAACTGGGAAAAAAGGACATTAGATATCAAGCAATTAGTGGGAAAATAGGCTACAAAATTAATGAAAAGCGTATGTCAAGTGTAGAGATAGAGAGCAATCGAGTTAGAGAGAGAAACACACACACACACATCCTGGAAGGAAATGTACTTTATACTTACCTTATATTTGGGTGGTGGGATTATAGAGTAAGAGTTTACACTATATTCATCATAATGGATATGATTCCCTCAAACAGACAACGTTTTAAATAAATGTATATTTTTTTAAATGAGTCAAACCAAATAGAGGATATCACTGCTGACCTTACAGGAGGAAAAATGATTATGAGGGAATACTATGAAAAACTGTATGCCAAGAAATTAGATAAAAGGGTCAAATTTGTAGAAAAGACAAGCTGTCCAAGTTTGTCTAAACTGACCAAGTTACTAAAACTGACCAAATTACTAAAACTGACCAAGAAAAAGTAAAAGTCTGAATAGACGTATAACAAGTAAGGAGATTAAATTAATAATCAAAACACTTCTCAGAAAGAAAAGCCCAGGCTCAGATAGCTTTACTGGTGAATTCTACCAAACATTTAAAGAAGAATTGGTATAAACTCAAAAATTAAAAGAGGAGGGAATAATTCCCAACACACCCTATTAGGTCAGCATTACCCTGATACTAACATCAGAGAGAGACATTACATGAAAAGAAAACAACAGACCTGTATCTTTTATGAATATAGACTGAAAAAAAAATACTAGTAAATGGAATTGAGCAACATATAACACATATTATACATGGCCTAGTAGGATTCAGCCCAGGAATACAAACTTGGTCTAACATCTAGAAATCAATCCATGCAATACACCATCTCAACAAAATAAAGGAAATTAATCACATAATTATCTCAACAGAAGCAGAAAAAGCATTTCACAAAGTCTAACATCCTTTCAGGACGAAAACACTTAGAAAATTACGAATAAAAGGGAAATTCCTCAACATGATAAAGGACATCCATGAAAAACCCGGAAGTAACATCATAAGCAATGGTAAAATACTGAAATCTTTCCCCCTAAGATCAAGAACATGACAAGGATGTCTGCTCTCACTACTTTTATTCAACAATGGACTGGAAGTTATACACAGGTAATTAGACAAGAAAAATAATAAAAGGTATCTAGATTGGAAGGAACACAAAAACTATCTCTACTTGCAGATGATATTATTTTGTGTATAAAAATCCTAAGCTATCAACTAAAAACCACTAGAATTAACTAGTTCAGCAAGGTTACAAGATACAAGATCGACACACAAAATCCAAAGGTGTTTCTATACATTATCAATGAATAAGCTAATATAGGAATTAAGAAAACAATTCCATTTAAAAGAGCACCAAGAATAAGAAAAGTCTTAGGACTAAATTTAACCTAAAAAGGACAAGACTCATATTCTGAAAACTGCAAAAAAATTACTGAAAAAGTTTAATGTCTAAAGAGAAAGACATTCCATGTTTATGGATCAGAAGACTTAATATTGTTAAGAAGGAAATATTCCCCAAATCAACATACAGATTTAATGCTATTCCTAGCAAGATCCCAGCTCCTTTTTTTTACAGGAATTGACAAGTTGATTCTAAAATTTATATGAAAATGCAACAGACCCAGAATAGCCCAAACATTGTTGAAAAGGAAAAAGGTTGGAAGACATACTTCCCAATTTTAAGACTTACCACAAAACTACAGCAATCAAGATAGTTTAGTACTGGCATAAGGGTAACATACAGATCAGTGGCAGAATTGAGAGTTCAGAACATAAACTTTTGGTCAATTGATTTTCAGAAGTGTCAAGATCGGGTTTCCCTGGTGGCGCAGTGGTTGAGAGTCGGCCTGCGGGTGCAGGGGGCGCGGGTTCGTGCCCCGGTCCGGGAGGATCCCCCACGCCGCGGAGCGGCTGGGCCCGTGGGCCATGGCCGCTGGGCCTGCGCGTCTGGAGCCTGTGCTCCACAATGGGGGAGGCCGCGACAGTGAGAGGCCCACGTACCGCAAAAAAAAAAAAAAAAAGTGTCAAGATCATTCAGTGAAGGAAATAATGGTCTTCTCAATATATGGTGTAGGGGCATCTGAATAGCCACACACAAAAGAACGAATTTAGATCTCCTACTTCACATCATATACAAAAATGAACTCAAAAAAATGGGCCCTAGACCGAAACATAAGAGCTAAAACAGTAAAATTCTTAGCATAAAATATAGGACTAAATCTTTGTGACTTTGGTTTAGGCAAAACATCTTAGATATGACATCAAAAGTACAAGCAACAAGAAAAAAATAGATAACTTGAATTCCGCTGAAAATTTAAAACTTTGTGCTACAAACAATACCATCAAGAAAATGAAAAGACAACCCACAGAATGGGAAAAAATACTTATAAATCACATATCTGATAAGGGAATTGTACCTAGAATATATAAAGAACTCTTACAACTCAATGATAAAACACAAATAATCCAACTTTAAAATTGCCGAAGTACCTGAATAGACATTTCTCCAAATGGATATACAAATAGGCAATAACCACATGAAAAGTTGCTCATCATTAGCCATTAAGAAAATGAAAATCACAATGAGATAGCACTTAACACCCACTAGGATGCCTATAGTTAAGGACATAATAACAAGTTTGGGGGAGAAGTGGAGAAATTGGAACCTTAATACTTCACTGGTGTTAATGTAAATTGACACAGCTGCTGGAAAAGAGTTTGGCAGTTCCTTAAAAGGTTAAACATAGAATCGCCAAATGACCCAGCAATATCATTTCTAAATATATACTTTAAAAACTGAAAATGTATGTCGACACAAACACTTATGCAAGAATGTTTATAGCAGCATTATTCATAATAGCCAGGAAGTAGAAACAATTTAAATGTCCATCAACTGATGGATAGATATATAAAAGGCGATATACAATGAAATCTTATTGGGCAATGAAAAGTAATGGAGTAATGATACAATGATCCATATAGATTAATGTTGGAAACATTCTGCTAAGTGAAAAAAAGTTTCTTGTGGTTTCACAAGAAACCACATATTGAATGATTCTGTTTTTAGGCAATGTCCAGATTGGCAAATTCAGAGAGTTAGAAAGCAGACTAGTGGTTATCAAGGGGTTAGATAGTGATAATTGTTGCACATCTCTGAATATACCAAAAATTACTGAATTACACACTTTAAATCAATTAATTGTATGATGTATAAATTATACCTCAAGGAAACTGTTTAAAAATCAGTCAAATCAGTCATTTTATATAATAGAAAATTATTGTTGATGGATTTTTTTTCCCTTTTCAACCATATGTTTACACATCAAAATCACAGTCCTAGATTATGTGCCAAATCCATCATTCTTAAAGTTAGTCCTTTTAGACATTCTAGGCAGGTTGGCAATTGCTGGACTCATTCAACCCAGAGTCCCTATGATTTAATCCTCCATCACCAGGCTCCCTTTTCAGATAATTTGGGTTTTAGGTGCCTTAAGATGTCTTGAAATGGCATCAGGTCATCAGAGTCTTCACCATGTCAGCCTCATTATGTTCACTCATTGACACATGGTGATATTTGGGGAGTTCTTTTTTCACAATAGGAATGGATAGTCTTAAAGATGAGTTACCAAAATATTTATACTTGGGGAAGTCATTAAAGATAAGTAAAAGCAAAATGGTATTTGTGGCCTTTGTTGACATTCTGATCATGTGGTGTTAAAATAGACACATGGATTCATGATTTTAAGAGACTAATTCAAGCCAATACTTCCCTCAATAAAATGAAAATTAGCTTTCCACTTTCCAACCCAGTTCTCTATGCAAGTTGTCTCAAGGTTATCTACAAAACACCGCAATTGGAACAACCAAAGATTCCGTAAGAGACAATCTGGTCCAACTGAGCTTAGCAAATTGCACTACCTATACAGCAACAAACTGACAGGAACCAATAATTCATCTGCAATTAAAAGAGGACTTTTTTTTTTTTTTACTGAGTTATAGCCTAAAGACACACTTTACAGATAGAAAAGTTGGCAGGATTTTTATTGAGCACACTGATCTATGCTCCCTAGCAAATTGCTCTATTCCTTAGCTAAACTTTAATAAAGGGTCAAACTTAGTACGAAAAAAATAAAATAAAAGAGCTAATGTCTGGGCATATATTGCTACTCAGTATCTATCCATAGTTATTTTTCATAAAAAATATTAATCCTCCAAATATTTTCAACCTTATATTTAACATTCCCTTGGGCCTACCAAAGGACTGTTTGGACATTGGTAAAATCAGAATAAATCACCTGAACCTCTGACTCTGAAGTCAACTACAGTATTATGTAAGAGGGTCATAAAATACACCCCCACACATACAGACATGATACAACTACAATCTAAATATCCCTTAATTTAATTAATTCAATAAATACTGAGAATAAACATGTACTTAGCAGGCATTAAGGATACAGTATTGTGAGAAAGACAGACATGATTCTTCTCCTTGTGAAACTAACATTCTGTTGAGAGAAACATGTTTTAAACAATTAATTAATCTATTATAATTATAGTAAGCATCAGAAGGAGATATGCATTGTCCTTAGAGGCCCAATCTAATATGCGGTGGGCAAAGGAGTCTTGCTTGAAGAAGTGACACTAGATCTGGGCTTTAAAGAACGTGTAGGATTTAAACTAGGCAAAGCGGATGGAAATGTTCCAGTTAGAGAGAATAAGATGTGCAAGGGCTAGGTTAGGATGGTCTGATTCAGCAACCAAAGACAGATCAATGTAACTGAAGCAGAGAATGTGCATTGAAGAGTGGTAGGAGAGAAAGCTGTAGAAGTAAGCAGGAGCCAGGACCTGCAGGGCATCACGGGCATTGGTAAGGAATTTGAACCTTCCCTAAATGCAGGGGGAAGCAAAGTTTTTAAGCAAGAAGTGACACGATCTGACTTACTATTTTGGAACAGATCACTCTAGCTGCTGCGATAATAATGGATTAAAAGCAGAAGCAGAGACAGTAGGGTAGCATTCTCAAAATGGTACCATTTTTCAAAGGTAATATGTTGACATGATGGCCATTAGGACAATGATGAAAAGATATTGCTAAAGCAACATGAAAGAAGAGCTTAAAACATACAGAAATGGTGGAAGTACATATTACAGAAAAAGTAGTCAAAAAGTGGTACTTTTGTACTTGCTTAACCTCCCAGAAACCACAGACACTTTGCCTAGTTTTTAGATCCTGGCTATTTTTTTTTTTTTTTTTTTTTTTTTTTTTTTTTTTGCAGTACTCGGGCCTCTCACTGTTGTGGCCTCTCCCGTTGCGGAGTACAGGCTCGGGACGCGCAGGCCCAGCGGCCATGGCTCACGGGCCCAGCCGCTCCACGGCATGTGGGATCCTCCCGGCCCGGGGCACGAACTCGCGTCCCCTGCATCGGCAGGCGGACTCTCAACCACTGCCCCACCAGGGAAGCCCCTGGCTATTCTTATGATTGGAGGAAGAAAAAGACTGGATTCAGGGAGGTCACTTTGGAAGCTACTGTAATGGTCCAGATGAGAGATGATAGTGGCCCAGACTAGAATGATAACAGTGAAAAAAGAGAAAACAGTATTTATCAAAAGTATCCCTAAGAGGTAACATATCTCACATAACTGATAATAACCCTTTGTACAAGTTCACACCCTCTCCCTCATCTGAGTTCTTCTAAATAAATTCTCACTGATACCCACCATTGTTACCTTGCCTTACTGTTTTTTCTTTCTCCTTCTCCAGTGACCATGATTTTATTGCAAAACTACAGATGTATTTCTTATGCAAAACAGGGTTGTTACTTGAACTTGACTTGTCTATCTGCTTTGGGGAACTCTGGAAGGCATGTATCTATTTTTGTGGCTCAATTTGCACGTGTTCCTCTGGACACTATGGGGAACATATGAATATCTAGGAATGTTGTCAAGCTTCCTACATACTTGAGTTTAAACGCTGCAAGGAGGAAGTGATAGGCTATAGCTCACATCTTTACGAAGTATAATAGCTTACTCTGAGCCAAGGTATTGTTAATGCCTTAAACAATAATACTAAACACTTTGTATAGGAATTCAGAGTTTAAAGCAAAGCATTTAATGGCTTGCTTCTCTGAAAAAACAGAGAGGAGTTTGACTTTGTCACACAGGCTCCTTTGGGTTGAAAGAACAAAATCTATCAGTAAATCTGGTAGGGAAAAGAAATAAAGAAACAAATATAAACTGAACACTACTGTGTGTCATATACCATACTAGGTGCTTTAGAGTATAACTGTATTACAGTATAACTGTACAGTCTGCAGTCAGATTGCCTCAGTATGAGTCTTGGCTGTGTCAGTTGCTAGCTGTAGGCTTCAGGCAAGTTACTTAATCTGTTTGTATCTGTTTTTTTCATCCGTAAATGAGATAACAATAGTACCTTTCTCTGGTAGGTGCTATTACGTAAGGGACTTCATAAATAGAATCACACCTGGCATATAGTAAGCAATCAATAAGTTTTAATTGCTATTACAGATAAGGACACTGGGACCCAAAGAGGTTAATCAAGTTGCCCCAAGATCACATAACTAGCAAGTGGTGGAGCTGATATTCAAAATCAAGTCTTTTGGACTCCAAAGCCATGTTCTTTCCACTTTATCATGCCCATGCAGTAAAGAGTCCCAGGAACTCTACTTGAAAATTTCAGTCACAGCTAAAACACCAAACCACAACCTAGCCCTCTCAGGCTCTAGGTAAGGGCCTGGTATAGGAAAGGGCTCACATTCCCTGATTTGTTCACCCTACTCTAACTATATTTATTTTCCTCTCTGGTTCTGCCCATTCTTTTCAAGGCTGGGTACACTCTAATTGTGTGCTCTATATATACATTTTGGTCAAATGTCCCAAATTATTAATAAGCCAGGGTTAGATTTCCTCACATGGATTTCTTCTGAGCCTGGCACAAAAAGACCAAAAAAAAAAAAAATGAGATGATCCAATAAAGATGTTACAAAAAAAATGAGATGAGAGGGGAAGGGAGGAAAAGAAAAGAGACAACGAAGCAATAAACATGTTATTATATTAATACTATAATATAATAATATTGATATAAATATTATACTAATCATAAGCACGTTACTTAATGGTATAAAAGTAATCACAAGAACAGAAACTGTTAACGGTAGTTGCCTCTGGGAAATGAGACTAGGCTGTAATTGTTCTTTTTTTTTCTTTTATACCCTTCTCTAACTGTATCCTTTTTAGTTATTTTTATGTTTGCTTGTTTGTTGTTTTGGCTAAGGACAAGCATTGCTTCTATAATTTGGAAAGGAAATGGTTTAAATAAACAAGCAAAAAGTAATTTGGTGGATAGGTAGGTGAATAGATGAACATGTAGATAGATGGATGGATGAATAGAAGGAAGTAAGGGAAGATGGAAGGAAAGATGGATGGATAAAGGATGGATCATCAGCATGGTGGAATGCTGTGTAGCCACTGGAAAGAGTAAAATAGGGATAAGTTCAAAGTATGTTGTTGGTAAAGGGGCACAAGCTTGTAGACCAGCATAAAAACAAAACTATTTTCCAAGATAGTTTAGATACAAAAGTAATATCTGCTTATTATCAAACATTCAAATGGTATAGAAGTATATATAGTAAAGAGTGTTATCTCCCTTCTCACACCACCTTTCCGCAATTAACAGAGGTAACTACTGCCAACTACTTGATATTAGTCTGTACAGACATCATTTTATATATAACATAAATTTTAAAATTTATAATGAATATCTTTGTGTTTATATATGTATGTGTGCAACATGTGTGTATATGTGTATTATGTTCATATGCAGATATATCTGTAAGATAAATTCTAAGAATGTTGGATGCAAAGCTAAATGGATTTTATATTTTAAAAAATATTACCAAATATGCTGCAATAAATCTAATACCAATTTATACTCCCACAAATAACATATAAGAATGTTTATCTACCTCACACTCTCAACCCACATTGACATATTTTAATTTGCATTTACATTTTCAATTATGAGTGAGATAGAGCAACTTTTCACATATTTACTACTTATATTTCCTTTTTCTGTAAATAGCTTTTTTCATATCCTTTGTCTTATTTTCCATTCATGTATTTCCTTTATAAAATGTTTTGTAATGAAATTATGCCTATGTTTATTATATGTGCTGCAAAGTTTTCAAATCAAGTACTATTCCAAAAGTGTTCTGAAAGTCAAAGATATTAACTGCCAAGTAGAATGAATTTTCATTCTAAAAATTAAAGCACTAAAACCCAGGTGTCTGAGACATTCTTCTGAAAAAAAAAGAGAGGAAGTCCTTTTTTGTGGGAAAAGAACAGTTTATGGAAATTGCCATCTTCAGTATCACTGACTATTTACACAGTGTTTTGACAATCATTAAGTCAAGAGAATCTGCAGGGATGTGATGGATACACATGCAATACATCAGCGCCTGCCAGTGAGCTGAACCACTTATAGAGCATACTCAAGTTGAGGACTTTTTTGTTTCCCTTATGCCTTTGCCATGGGACAGGAAGGTACTTGTTTGGTAAATTGTTCCAGCAACAAAGGATTCTACATTTCTTATTTACAGTAAATGCCTAGCACCTGGAATCAGTCTGTTAGACAACATTGCTGTGAATGCAGTAAACTGAACGGGAATTCAGTCCCATCCTGGCCCTTCATCTTTCAAATGACTTAGCTATTTCTCACCCAGTTTCAAAAGTATGCATTTGAACTGGCGTATTCCTCAAGATTGCCCCCCAAAACACCCTGGCAAGTCTGGGTCAGTACCAATCCCAGGACTAGAATGGAGCATGTCAAATCTATTCTGAGATAGGCTTCAATGGCTGGAATAATGGCCCCCAGCCAATGGTATGCTGGTAAAGGTTTAATAACTAGCTCTCCAAGTAGAAGGGAAGCTCTTGCTTATTCCTGTGGTGTAAATATTCCCACCATGGCCAATTTCAATATACCAACATTATGTCATTCAACACAGTGTTGGGAAGAAATGCACACAATCAGCTCTTACTAGCCAGACCAAGTGGTTCCTACATACTACTATCCTTGACCATGTTTTATAAACCTAAAAATATATGTCTTGAGCTACTCCAGAAGCCACCTGTCCTTTGGAACCAATGTATATTCAGACTGGGATGACTTCCACCAAGCAGCCTGAGCAAATGCCCAGGATGACAGGCCGTGATGCCAAATATCTAGAGTTCAAACAACTGCTTTTCCCTTTAACCTAGAAAAGTATAAAATATACAGTCTTGCCAATAGATTATAGCATACCTCCCTTACTGCTTAAAAGTAAAATATCATCAATAGATTATTGTAAGCCATGATTAAATACAACAACATTGCCATGTAAAGGCAAGTCTCTAGACATTACAAAGACAAAACATTAAAAAAGCTTACAAGTCTCAATCAAACTGAAAGTTGTGACAAGCAATTTGGTGATCAGTATTTGACTTAGCAGGCTACCATTAAAGAAAGCAATGAGAGACTGTGGGTGGAAACAGAATACAAAAATCCAGGATCTTATTTCCTTAAGAGATCCATAAAACAGGTCATAAAAATGTATTTTATCATTGCAACAGGAGACATCTGCATACTATTCAGCTATATTTTTGTTCATTGACTAAATAGGTAAGGCCCATTTTTGTGAGTTCTGCCCTTTGAGATCCACTGGTACTGCGAGCAACCTCAGACAAATTGAGCACAGTACTGATGTCAGAACTGCAGTTAGATCCCATGTAGGACAGTGAGACTTCCTCTGTAGCACAGCCATAGACCAAAAGCCTCACCTTGACCATTGTCCTTCAAAAGCATTACACTGGTTCTCAGAGAAGTAAGATGAGCAAAAAGCTCAAATGCAACCCATCTACTAGTGAAAAAAGTCAGAGCTACCTTATACTGCTGATGGTTTAGTATCATCTCTATATACATAAAGCCATATATTAGTGACCCTAAGTGGGAAAAATGGTATTAGTTATTGTAGCTTTGAGAAGAGACAGGAAGTTGACAGGGTTTGGTACATGACTGACATTCTCTTACAACCATATCTGGACATCTGCTCTCGAGTATAAGGCAAAGTTGGAGCAAACACCTTTCTTCCTGTTCACATCTTAAATCAGGATATATTCACAGTACCCTCTGCCGTTCTCCAAAAATATTACACCAACACCAGGAGGGAGAAGAAAGTCAATACACCTGCCATAAGAGACCCATCAAAGATACATACTCAATATTGCAATAAGAGAAGTGTGAATATTATGAGGCAGCCTGCTTATATCACCAAGTCCCTATTAAAGCAATTTCTTCAAAACATGTTTCTCTTCTAAGAAACTGAGGAGCAAATAAGCAGAAGACAACAATTGTAATCAAGACTTCTTGAATGAGATACCTTCCTCCGGAGCTCAAGATACCCTAAATAACATGGTTTCATTAAGTGAACCTGCAAGGCCAGAGAGTCTTTATAATAGAAGAACTAAGGCACGACTAATGTAAGGGATTCCCTAAGGACGTTACAATGGTAAGTCAAATTAAAAATAATATAACCAAATCCAAATCTCCTTAATCACACTTCATCCACTGACAATGTATGGCAAAACTACTGAGTACTGTTCACAGTACATCTTGCTAATGGGTCATATATCTCTTCCTTTTCTCTCTGTTCCCTTCCTTCCTACATCAGGAAGAACCATTTGATTGGCTACTACCCACTCTAAATGAAAACAAACATTTCCTAATATATATTTGCTTATTAGAGTTGGAACCATAAAGTCAACCTGGGCAGAATCTCTTGAGGTACTTGATTGACAATCATGAGCTGGTTTCAAAAGGTTCATGGCATACAAATGGATTATTCCATGTCAAGGTCTGGTAAGCATAGTCCAAAAGCCAAGCATGAACCAAACATGGATACTAAACTGACTTCCAAGTTGAACTTACCATCTCTTTTAATGCACTTACTATCAGTCATTTTACATTCTTAAAACCTTTCATGGATCCCCATTGTCTTTAGAATAAAGGCTAACATCCTTAATATGGTCTACAAGGCCCCTCACAGCATGACTGCTGCCTTACTGCCCAGTCTCACATCCAGCAAAACTCCACAAAATTTCCTATGCTTAAGCCACACTTCATAAGATCCCTAGAATATGTCATATTTTTTCTCATTTCCAGGACCCCACACACATTCTCCCTTCTGACTAGAATGCTAGTACTTTTTCACTTAGCCAACTTTTCTCATCTTTCAAGTCTCACTAAATATACAAGTCCTCCAGAGTGTTTCCTCTGATTTGCAGGTCTAACAAAAATCCCTCCCTTTAACATTTCTATTGCACCCTGAATCTCTCCATGATAATGCTCAGCACATTTGTGAATATTTCTTCAATGTCTGTCTTTGTTTATTTGTATATTGTCTTCTCCATGGTATTTAGTGCAGTATTATGCATACAGCAAGTGGTCAATAAATACATAGTCCTTTAATAATCTTTAATAATCTTTCTTGGATTGTAATACAGATAACTCCTCCTTGGTTTGTACATCTTATCCAAAGCCTAAATTAATGGAAACTCTGTAATCAAAAGAATTTTACTATTGTTCCTACTTTTGAATAGGTGAATATGCTTTCATCGTTCTATTTTCCCAACACAATACTTGGTTTACTAATACTCTGAAGAGCTTTGTAGCTTCTAGTTCTATACAATTGCTGTACATACAAGATACTCATTAAAACAAGGCCCAGACTCGATGGCAGTTTTCCTTTGCTAGGTTTCGAGTCAAAAATACCTCTAGGAAACAAATTACTGTTTTCTACATAAAGCATGAGCTGACAACGCTAATTCTTTTGTCTTTTTGTTAGTCTTGTAGATAATGATTTATGTTGCATTGCTGTTTATGCTATTCTCCACTTTTCTGTGGTTTTTAATTTTAATGAGGATTTCTATCATCTCTTCCTTCCCTTTGCTCCCAACCAGCTTGTGCTTTATGTCACCAAAAGGGTTTTGTTTGCATTTTTTCTCTCTCTCCTACTGCTGATTTCTTAACATGAGTTTTCCTTCCCAGATGCTGTTCTAATAGACTTCTGATCACAGCATTTCTATTAACGTACACCTGAGACTTGTCAACATTTAAAAAGCCAAACAAAACACACAAAATAACCTCACATCTCACAGAGATGAATGGACAACCTAGAGGCTCCCTCGTCAGCACTACTTGTTATGAGTCATAGAACTTTCCCTCAGTCTGGAGTTCATTGAGGAATAAATGGGCTTTCATTTTTGCCCAATTCATTGGGTATCTCAACCAACCTTTAAATGATTGTGTGTGTGTGTGTGTGTGTGTGTGTATACACTAAATCCACGGAAGTTTTTTTAAAAAAACTCTATCTGGGTTTAGGGGACTCTTCAAGGTAAAAATAAACATATAGAAGGTTTTTTTCTAAATCAGTAATTATCCTGCATGGATCTGCTCATTCATTTAAACTAACCATCACTACACACTGTGTATAAATCATTCTTCCAGGCCTCATGGAGGACACAGACTTAAAGGCATGGTCCCTTCTCTCAAAGTCATTTCAACTAAAACGTACATCTCATCACCCCACTCCACTCCATTTCTATCACCATCCTCAAAAATAACTCCTCTGCTCTCCTTCTTTAAAGAGCCTACAAATGAATTCTGCCTGGTATATCTAGTTCCACTCTATTCCTTCAGCCTTTACAAACAAATACGTTTTCTTCTGTATCTGCTGAGTTTCCTTCACATGTGTATGCTATTAATATTATTTTTAAATTGTTAGGAAAGACAACTACCATGATACCTACAGTCCCAACCATTAGTGTAACTCTTTTAGGTTAAAGCATTGTCCCAAGACCCCTCTTAAAATGTAACTTTTACTTGGAAGTGACAGCACATTTTAAACCATAATATATAACCATAAATATGTGCATAGATTAGTTTATCAAATATAGGAACAAGAGATTTTATCATGGAAGGATAAAGTTCAAAGGAACAATGCCTATCAGAAAGCACAAGTCTAGGAAAGATGCTAAAGTTGGGTCTATGACCCAACCAGGACCTAACACAAAAGCACCAGGTAAAGGGATTTGAAATAGCTAGGCTGAGGAGAAAAGAATATCAAAGGGAAACATCACTTCCTTCACAATTCTGTTAAAAGTCAATCCTGCATTTCAAAATCCCACTTTCACAGGAAAACTCTCCCCTTATCCTAGATCTCAAAACCTGAAAGGGCAATGAATATGGAGATGGTCGCAACTAGCAAGTTCCCTATGTGTCCATACCAGTTGCTGAGAATCGTGTGCAAGCCACAGAGCTGTTATAAAAACTGGCTGCACACCACTTCTGCTGTTTGCTGCTCCCACCCTACCTATAGTCCTCTGTCTTCCAGCAGTTATGATAGATGGGCAGGTGGAGAACGCAAAACACATCTAAGCCTTTGGTACAGGAACACAAGACCACTGATATTCTCCATTACCAGGATCCATTACTATAATTATAGAAGGATATTTTTTTTATCCAGAACAACTAACTCACTCACTCTTTGGAGGACAGCCATTGGTTGACATTTCATTAAAAATGTACTGAAAGAACAATATAATGCCTAATCCTAAATATTTCTGAAACCAAACTACCCCATAATTTCGGTGAAGACAATTTGTCAATTTCTAGACAAAAAGAATGTTTAAAAAATTTTACCTAAAATATTACTATGAATAATGGTAAAAATACAAACTCCATTCATCTCTCACTTGACATTCAACAGGCACTTAAAACTCAGGCTATCCAAAACAGAACTAAAAACCTTCCTCCCAAAACCTGTTCCTCTCATGATTGGTACCTCTGTTAATGGTGTTTCCATTTACATCTTCTCCAACGCTAGAACCTTCAAAGTCACCCCAAACTTTGCTTCTTCACGGCATATGAATCTCTCGTATATTTTCCATCTTCTCTGTCCCATGACCATTGCCTTACTTCAGAGAATCATATTTTCCTCAATTGGGCTTTTATCAAAGCCTCAGAAATGGTCTGGCTTCCTCCAATCCATCCTTCATTTTGCCTGCAGGTTTACATTCATCCCTCGGTATCCTCAGGGGATTGGTTCCAGAACCCAACAGGGACTCCAAAATCCACGGCACTCAAGTCCCATAGTCGGCCCTCTGTATCCACGGTTCTGCATCTGCATACTCAACCAACCATGGATCCTGTAGTATTGTATATACTATTGAAAAAAAATCTGCATACAAGTGGCCCCTTGGCAATTCAAGCCATGTTATTCAAGGGTCAACCGTATTTTCCTAATATAAAGTTCTCTCTAGCTACCTGTTAATTCCATCATGAAATCCAAACTCATACATGCAGTGGGAAAACCTTCCATGGACTTAGGTCAACCCACCTCTACAGCTTCATCTTCTGCCTCTCTACTCACCCACCCTCAGTCTCAGCTATTTTGGACGCCTTACTGTTTTTAAATCCCAGCCTCTTTTCTGACTCTGTAATTACTGCACATGCTAGTCCCTCATCCTACAATGCCTCTCTCCATCCTGAAAATGCTCTTCCTTTAGAGACACAAAATAGTAACAATCTAAAGTCTTCTCCAAAGCCACCCTCTGGAAGAGCCTAGATACAAAAGTAGGAGACTATAACAAGGGTGTGCAGACAAGCCTAGCCAGGTACACTCAGGGGCATAACAGCCAAACCAAAAATTTTTTTCACTTACTTCTGATGGAAATTTAGCATTTCCTTCCATTATGAATCTAGGCAACAAACCATAGTATTAGCTGAACCTGTAACTTTGTAACTAATAGAAATCACATATAATTTTAGATCACATTATAATTGTGGCAGATGTCTCAAAATATTTACATTCATCTACTACTTCAAATTATGGTAATATAATACTTGCTGCTAGATCTCATTAATGTGCTAATATAAAGCATGTAAATTACTATATAAAATTTGTTTTAAAAATATTTTGATAACTATTTCAATATAATTGGTTTCCTTTGTGATCCTGTGTATTTTATTTGAACCAGGTATTAATATTTTTCTGAGAAGAGATCCGTGGGTTTCACAAGACCACCAAAAGGAACCAAAGCATCAAAAAGTTTAAGAATACCTCCTCTACAACAATGCTTTTCATGTCAGCCTGTAATACAACTGAGACAACTGAGATTCCTGGGCTCTATCCCCAGAGATTCTGATTAGTTTGCTAGATAAGGATCTTCATTTTGAACGAGCATTCCCAGGTGATTTTTATATAGGAGCTCCTTGGACACTAGTTTGATAGATACTGATCTAGGAATATATTACCTAGTTGGAACATTTGCACAATCTGATGACAAATGGAAAGTTGTTGCCTTTTGAGAATTACTCTCTCTGCTCTTTAAGACTTGAATATTCTCATAGCTTCCTGGATTGAAAGAGAAATCTTCTAATTCTTAACAGTATATTCAGAGAAAATGTAATACTGGTTACTTTCATGTGGTGGAGTGTACGAGAAAAAGACAGATTAGGTCAAGCATCAAGATAGCCTGCAGAGTTGAAATATGCGAAATATGTTGGACCTTCTCCAACAAGCTAAAGAAAAATCACTGACAGTTGCCAGATTTTCCTTTTTATCTTCTCTCCAACTTTGGTTAGTCTACCGCCACCGCCACCATGATTATCATCATTAAAATGCATTTCACATCCATCCAACTTTCTCCCATGCCCTGTGTTCTCCCTATCTCAGCACATGGCATCTCCAGCCAGCCAGTCAATGCCCAGGCATCACAACTGACTCCTCCTTCCAACTCCCACATTAAATCCAACTAAGTCTAATTAACATTATTTCCAAAATATCTCCCAAATCTGACATTCCTCTTCATCTCCCCGGAATCACACTGGTTGAAGTCACTACCATCTCTCTCCTAGACCACCACAGCAGCCCCCAACTGCTTTCCATGAATCTTCACTTACACCCAACTCTGTTCCCTATACAGCCTCCAGAGTAATATTTTCAAAACATAAATCTGCTCATGTCACTCTCCAGCTTAAAATCTTTCAATGACTCCTCATTTCTTCTGGATACACTCTAAGTGCCTTAACATGGCATCATGTAAGATGCTGCATTATCTTGCCCCCTTGCTACTTCTCTAATTTAATTACCTTCCTCCTAATTCTCTAAACTCCAACTACACTGCCTTCTCCCCAGGTGCTCTTTGCCACCTCAGCAGCTTGGCACATGCTGTCCCTTCTTCCCTTAATGCTAGGTCCCCCAACTTTTTACATGGTTGGCTATTGCTCATCCTATGGATTTCTACTTAAATGTCACCTCTTTGGAGATGCCTTCCTTAACCATTATACTTTAGTCGGCCACTCCTCCCTTCACTCTCAATCAAGCGTCCTGTTCATTGCCTCCACAGCAATTATCATATGTTGTAATAATATATTTATTTACTTGTTTACTGCTTGTCTTCACCAATAGACTGTAAGCTTCAAGAAGGCAGAAGTACATGTGTCTTATTTGATATTTTATACTGTGTCTTTCACAGTGCCTCATAATCCTAGGTGATCAGTAAACATTGATTGATTGGATGAAAGAGCACTTCCTTCAGTGTGCTAAGTCTAAACAAGGCAACCAAGATATCATAGCACTCTCAGACGCTGTTTCATATACAATGGTGTTAGATAGACACCAGTGATGGAGACAAAGGTATAGAAACTTAGGAAAGGAAAAACACTGATTGAATGTTAGAACTAAATATTAATGTATGTACAAATAGAAATTATACGCATAGTGTTGGCAATAAGGGAGAGGAAGATAAGGGAGTTTCAAATTTAGCCATAATATTTTCTTGACTTCAATCCAACAAGTGTTTCTTGCTTGCTAGAACGAGAAATGCTACTCTTTATGTTATGTTCTAGGGATATAGAGAGGAATGAGACAGGGAAGCTACATAAGGACAGGCATTCTTGCCTGCTTTGTTCACTGCTATATCTCTCTAGGCCTAGAACAGTACCTGGCAAAAGTAAGTGTTCTATAAGTATTTGTGGAAGAAATGCAGGGAAGAAGGCAGGCATGAACCCTGTCATAAAGAACATCAAAGAGGAGACAGATAATAAACAAATCAATTACAACAAGTCAGGATAAATACAAGTATGAACAAAATGCAGAGGTAGCCCAGAAGAGGGAAAGGTGTCAGCAGACAGAAAAGGCTTCATTTGGAAGCACCTATATGGGTCGGGATTTGAAGACTAGTTTAAATCTATTGGGAGTATTGGGGTGGGGGATTCTGCTGAAGGGTTATCCATGCAGGGGGAATAGCATATGTTCAGATGCATAAAAGAGTAAAAACAAAACCAAAAACAACAGAAAAAAGAACGGTGTGCTATACTTAGAAAATCTCAAACCATTTGGTATAGCAGGAGCATAAAATGGGAGTAGTGAGGTGGTAGGAAGTAAAGCTGAAGGGGAAAGAACTATGGTGACGAATTTTTAATAGCCATTGGAAAGAATTAAATAAATCTGTATGTTATTTTTGGCAACAGGGATGCAAAATGGAAGGTGGGGCTGAATCCTGAGACAGATCAGATGGTTATCATAATACCTCACATAGTAATTCCTAGATTTTACAGACAAGGTAACTGCAGTTCAAACTTCTAGTTGATTTTCTCAAAGTCACTCAATTGTTTATTGATGGAATCCATGTTTTCAGAGTTGAAGTTCTCTTTCTGGCACTGGACTTAAATATTTTATGAAAGAATAGTTGGCTTACAATATCATATTTCTTTCAGGTGTACAACATGATTCAATATTTTTATAGATTATGCACCAAAGTTATTATACTATTATTGACTATATTCCCTGTGCTGTATATTACACTCACCAATATTTTTTAAGAGTCCTTATATTTGATCCTTAACGACAAGATGAAAATGGTTTCAAATGTTTCTACAGGCTATCAGGTGCTGGAATGCTACTAATTTCTTTTAAAATTGTTATTTGATCAAAGGAGATTAAGCACATCTGAGATGGAGTGGCCCAGAGGACTGGTGATATATTATAAAAAAATATATAGTCACCATTATAATTTTCCAATATCAACAGCCCTACAGATGTTGAAAGACAGTAATTCTGCTTTTTAGGGATTTCAAATAGATATAAAGGACAGCTAATGTTTTTGCCCACATTACTAGATAATCTCTTCTTCTGACCAATGTGGTTCACAGACCCCACGTGCAACTACTGTAATAAGTCTCTGTATCACTTTTAGATATCATAGGGATAGGGATTTGCTTGATTGCTACAGTATGTTTCAGTGGCTAGAGAACACTTAAAATATTCTTTTCTCTCCACATAATCCTAGAAATGTTCATGAAATATTAAATGTTATTTCTCCCCAGCATTCCCACTAGTGAGATATGTAGTCACAATGCTTAAGAAGATTTCCAAAATGGAACTGGCAATGTTTCTGACTTCTAGAAGCATATATATATTGGGTTGGCCAAAATGTTCGTTCATTTTTTTTCTGTAAGATGGCTCTGGCAGCAAGTTGTCTTTAACTTCATTCAAAACAATTGTTAGATTGTATGTGACAGCTGTCATATCAGTATACATTTAGAAAAGACATCAAAATTGGTGAATTTTTGTGTAGTCATTTTAATATTGAAGATGGAAGAGAAAGAGCAACGTCTTTGGCATATTATGCTTTATTACTTCAAGAAAGGTAAAAACACACCTGAAATGTAAAAAAAAAAAAAAAAAAGATTTGTGCAGTGTATGGAGAAGGTGCTGTGACTGATCAAATGTGTCAAAAGTGGTTTGTGAAGTTTTGTGCTGGAGATTTCTCTCTGGACGATGCTCCACAGTTGGGTAGACCAGTTGAAGTTGATAGCGATCAAATCGAGACATTAATTGAGAACAATCAACATTATACCACACGGGAGATAGCCGACATACTCAAAATATCTAAATCAAGCGCTGAAAATCATTTGCACCAGCTTGGTTATGTGAATCACTTTGATGTTTGGGTTCCACATAAGTTAAGTGATAAAAACCTTCTTGACCATATTTCCACATGCGATTCTCTACTTAAACATAATGAAAATGTTCTGTCTTTAAAACAAATTGTGACGAGCAATGAAAAGTGGATACTGTACAATAATGTAGAATGGAAGAGATTGTGGGGTAAGTGAAATGAACCACCACCAATCACACCAAAGGCTGCTCTTCATCCAAAATAGGTGATGTTGGGTACATGATGGGATTGGAAGGGACTCCTCTATCATGAGCTCCTTCCGGAAAGCCAAACGATTAATTCCAACAAGTACTGCTCCCAATTAGACCAACTGAAAGCAGCACTCAACGAAAAGCATCCAGAATTAGTCAACAAAAAACGCATAATCTTCCATCAGGATAATGCAAGACCTCGTGTTTCTTTGATGACCAGGCAAAAACTGTCACAGCTTGGCTGGGAAGTTCTGATTCATCTGCAGTATTCACCAGACATTGCAACTTCAGATTTCCATTTATTTCAGTCTTTACAAAATTCTCTTAATGGAAAAAATTTCAATTCCTTGGAAGACTTTAAAAGGCACCTGGAACAGTTCTTTGCTCAAAAAGATAAAAAGTTTTGGGAAGATGGAATTATGAATTTGCCTGAAAAATGGCAGAAGGTAGTGGAACAAAAGGGTGAATACGCTGGTCAATGAAGTTCTTGGTGAAAATGAAAAATGTCTTATTTTTACTTAAAAGCTGAAGGTGCTTTTTGGCCAACCCAATAGCTTCTTAAAGATATGGAATTTATGTGATGGTCTGGGGAAATACCAGTGGTTATAGTGTAAGAATGGAATTAAGGTCTCTTTGGTTAAATTCTTGGAAGTGCTACAATTTCTATGACATCTTGGGCAACTTTTAAACTCTTTCTGTGCTTTAGTGTTCAATGTAAATTAGTGGAACATCTTAACATGTTGGACCAGAAAGGTTATTGGGGAATGTGAAGGTGTGTGGGTGGGTATGGGTAAGTGGTTATGTATGAATGTGTGTGAATTATCAGGGTACATCACCTAGCCTACACTGTGCCCCTAAATGTGTTCAATCGATAGTCTGCAGTTGCATCTAACAATCAATTGTCCGTCATCTGGGAGACCTATATTGGGATAGCTGGGAATGGGAAGATGTGTACAGGCAGCAGTCAGGATGTATGTGTTTGTATCTACTAAATGCTGTCTTTATAATCCAAAACAAGATAAAGAAACATTTTTATTATGAATACTTCTGCCTCACTGCATTACTTCAAATAATTCACACACATTCACACACACACGCAGACATTTAAAAAATCACATGACACCTTCTAAGCCACAAATGATGTCAACGCTGCTTCAGTTTGGCAAATAAAACCCCAAACACATAAAATAGTTCCCATACCTCCTTTAAAAATAGCTTAATTTATACCCCATCACACAATATCATCTGGTCTTATTCTTAGCCAATGTCAGGACTTCAGGCCTTGAGAAGAGAATTTCTTGAATTCACCAGTAGCATAAATAAGATATACTCCCAGATTCTACTAAGTCATACATACAATCGTATTGCAGATAAAAGAAACATGCTTCATAATTTAAGTGCAGCAACGTTTCTGTTTTGATATTATCATAAATAAATTAATTTTGTTCACAGTGTTACCTGACCTTCATACAGAAACTGATTAAAATGTTTTTCCCCCCAAAACAACGACAACTGTAAGTGAAAGTTGAAATGAAATATATGGCCTAGCATCACTGTACAGGAGCTTTCCTGTTTAAAAAACCACCATCAGAGATGGAAGAAACCTAGGAAAGCTCATTTCTTTCTCTACAATCAACACAATTGCTTTTTACAAAAAGGATATTTCATCATTCATGACAGCAAGTTGTCACTTCCAGGGACAGCTTCCATATTACTCAGTGAGTATTTTTACAGCTTATTCACAAGTATTATTTGTATCAAAATGACTTGTAACTTGCAGCTAGGACAAATATGGAAACAATCTGATAGGCTATGGTATATTACATATGCATACTTTGGGGGGGCACAGAGCTTTACTGTAGCACTTGTCTCTTTTGTGTTTCTTTATCTTTTTGTTGGTGATGGGGATTGAGGGGAGTGGGAAGATGTAGATGTTCAAGCCTCTCCTTCTTTACTATTTAATGCAAACCCAATATTAATACTATTTGTGTTTTCCTGAAAAATTTCAAAGTGAAAGGAATGGAAGCAGATCAACCAGACAACAACCTCATAAAGCAAAGAGGAAAGAAGAAGGTAAGATGGTTTCTAGGAAGGTCAGAATAATTTCAGACATTTGTCCAGCAGTCTGTAGAATACAGTTACTTTCATTTTGTGTATATGTGTGTGTTTCCTGGTAATGGGATGCAGAAGAGTCCGGTACCCTTAGAAATCACTGGCACTATGAAAAATTTCCTGGTCTGGGTCTATTTTCCAGAATAAAGGTCAAGGTGTTCCATCACCTGTATATTAAGGACACTCAGTGAGATTAGAGGAAGGGGCGTGAACAAACTGAGGGAACAAAACCATCTCATAGATAGCAATGTAAAGCACAGAATCATGAGCTTTTAGAACTGTGAGGGAACTAAGTAGTCATCTACACCAATCTAGTTTTTTGAAAACAAGTCAGAAAACTGAGGCCAAAAAGGATCTGTGTGAGATCACACAGGTAGTGGCAGAGCCCAGCCTAGAACTCAAGTCTCCTGACCCACAGCCCAGTACTCTTTTGTCATCCCTTGATCATGCTAATAAGATTCAGATCATAGTTTGTCTTCCGTGATATGTGCTGCATTTTTTTAAAAGCAAGAAGCGCATGTACTGATGTCCCTTTTCTGATCATTGCTGGTACAACATTTGATTCTTGTTAGATGGGGAAAGAGGGAATGTGATTTAGAGCTCCCATCATCTTTTTGAGAATTTTCCATCTAGTTAAAAACAAAAGGTTCATTCATTCAAGAAGCGATTTTCAAAAAATATAACAAAAGCCTTGTAGTAAAATATTCAAAACTAGTCTGATAAGTGTCTCAAGGATAAAGACCCAACTCAGGCTAACACAGGTAACAGAAAGGGTGACTAGTATACTAATTAGAATTTACTTTTCTTTCTACTGTCAATGTTAACAATTTATGTGAAATAAAGCTTCCTGCCTTCATTAACGTCAGTGAGCAAATGATAACTTGTTAAAATTTCCGTGAGTCTTTTATTTCACTCTAGGAATAAAGGCTGAATCTCATAACAGGTCTCAAAGTAGAGGGTCTTATTAAGGTAAACAGGTGCTTTATTTTCACAAAACAAACTATGTCAGGTTGTTGTTTTTCTTTTTCTTTATTCATTTTTTGCAATCTTTAAAATTTTTTAAACCTTTTAAGCTGTAGGTTAGATCTTGGTTCATGCAATTGCTATGGTTTGTCTTTGCTAAAGATATTAGCCCTCTTTGACTCTTTACACATAACATTATTTACTAATAATTATCCCCCAAAACTCCACGTCACAAAGTAGAAAAATACATCCTATGATCATGTGGTATTAAGAGATGAGGTTATGTCCATATGGCACAAAAATATAAAATTAACCTTGTAGTGTTTTCTCAATACCTCCAAGAGGCAGACTGCACAGCTATATTTCATGCCAATATAAAAATGAAAAAATTTAACTTTTATTCTCTATTTGTAAAAGTCATGTCTTGGAAATATTTTTCCCTTCTTAAGACTCAAATGGCATGCATAGCTCAAGAAATACGGTGACCCCAAAGCAAACATTCAGGCATTGAGATAGCAAGGCTCTCTGCTCTCTAAAGTCACAAGCAAAGAATATTTAGAAGTCAAGACTCCACAGACTTAAGAAATGTAGAAGCTAATAAGTTATTTGCTTGTCTTCAGGAACCTATCATAAATCTAATTTAGCTTAGTGAACTTTGCTTAGTATACTATTCCGAATAGATCATGTTTTAGAAGCAAGAGTTATCCATCCAAACCTCCAAACAAATTTTTCTACAACACTTGAAAAACCTGAGAGTGAACAAAAGTTATCTGGTCTAAGATAATTTAGGTTTCTAGGTTCCAGAAGTAAGTTTAAGACTGGAGATTTCTGCTATATTTCAAAACTATGGACTTTCAAGAATGCTCTTCCCTTCTTTTCAATTCCTAGCACCAACACAAGGGTTGATCCTGAATATGGCCTGGACCACAAGAAAGTGGAGGATATAACTCTGGGAATTGCTGTCTTTTACACATTTGTCAGAAAGCTCAAGGGTTGTACTGCTGAACTGAAAAAAGGCAGGGCTCAAGAAATAGAGGAGACAAGAAGCCTAAGTGAATGTTGGGGGGGAGGCATTAAGCTATTTAGAAGTTAGTGAGTTTTCAAAGTGCTGTAGAGACCTAGAAAATCACAATGTATGGAAGGTTTGATTTCTACAATGAGTGGAGAGCCAGGTGTTGTGCAGCATGGGCTAAGGACAAATGAGGATTCAGAGTTCCTCAAAGCCCTAATTGTTCTCTTTTCAGGTATGATAGAATGGAAATGTATTTCAAAGCAATCAAATAGAACACTTTGTCACTAAAAAGAAAAAAAAATCACCAGGCTCATTAAGTACTAGTCACATAATGAATACCTAGTACAAACTCGAAGCAATCCTGCTTCCTTCTTCCCCCAGTTTTCTTGTGGCTATTGGTGGGTAAGTTCAGTTGATTAGGGCACAATACTAATGACCCAATGGTCAAAAGTATGATTTCTATTGTCAAAGGTTCTCTTCCCTCTTGGTTAACTGGCCTTTCTTTGTCCTATGGCTATAGACTAAACCCCCTGCAGCCACATTACAATTACATGCTCTTGGTCAGGATGCATATTTGTGCTAATTCCCTACTAGGGCTGAAAAAACACTTTGTAACTTGGTTCTTTTATTTCACTAAAAGTGAGTCAGCAGCATTAACTGTGTGGTGTGGGCCACTCCAGTAGTACCTGGGCAATCTTAAAAGATTATTGCTATAGGCAAACACAGTGAAGAAGGAGAGGTGTGCCTTGGCTTGGGCTGCTATAACAAAATACCATAGACTGGGTGGGTTAAACAACAGGAATTTATTTCTCACAGTCTTGGATGTTGTGATGTCCAAGATCAAGGTGCCAGTAGATTTGGTTTCTGATGAGAGCCCTTTTCCTGGCTTGTAGGCAGTGGCCTTCACCCAGTGTCCTTGTATGGCCAAGAGAGCTAGGAAGTTCTGGTCTTTCTTCCTCTTCTCATTAGGACACTAATTCCATCACGGGGGTCTCCCATCAGACCTTATCTAAACCTAATTATCCCCCAAAGGCCCTGCCTCCAAATACCATCACACTGAGGGGAGTTGTGCTTCATGTATTGGGGTTGGGGACACAAACCTGCAGTCCATAACAATGTGCTAATGTGATTTCTCTGTAGCCATGTTTCCCAAAGGGTGATCTGCAGATCACCTGCATCAAAATCACCTGGAGGAGTTCCAGTTAAAATGCATATTCTTGGGCCCTCATCACCAGATCTACAGGAATGGCACAATTTCTAGGGGTGGAGCTTGGAGTTTCATTTTTAATAAATCCCCTTCCCTAAGGTGATTCTGATATATATTAAAGTTTGAGAATCACTGGCTAGAGCAGTAGTTCTTAACTAAGAAGTAGCCATCAGAATCCCCAAGGAGTTTTATTAGAATGCACATGCCTGGGAATTCCCTGGCGGTCCAGTGGTTAGAATTCCGTGCTCTCACTGCTGAGGGCCCAGGTTCGGTCCCTGGTTGGGGAACTAAGATCCCAAAAGCTGCGAGGCATGGCCAAAAATTTAAAAAAACCAAACTCATACTGCTGTTCCCATTAAGGGCATTCAATAAAAAAACATTTATTAAAAAAAAAAAAAAGAATGCACATGCCTGTCCTACAGCCCCAAGTGTACTGAGTCAAGATCTCTTCTGAGGATAGACCTGAGCATCTGTGGCAGTGATAGTAGAAGATAGCTAATGTGATGCTAGTAAACCAGACATTGCCCTAAACCCTTTAAATGCACTACTTCATTTAATCCCCACAATAACCCTTTGAGGTAGGTACTATTATGCCTCATTGTGCATGAATGGTAACTGGAGTGGGATCACAGAAGTTAGGTGACTTACCCAGAATCACACAGCTAGTAAGCGGTGATTCTGCGATGGTACATTCCTGGAGATTTATTTCAAGGCCACCACATTTTAAAAGTGCTCTGATCCTCTCACATGACAAAGCTTAAAAAACCTGGAAGGATGCTGTCCTTCCCTTCACTGTGTTCAGAACTGAGGAGCTATTTTTCAACAACCTAATAAGGATTAACCCACAAATGAAGAGAAAAACAACTCAAAATAGAAGAAGTGCACAAGGTTCTTAGTCAAGTACTTTTAGTCCTACTCAAGAGGGAAAAAAAGAGCAGTGAGAAAATTGCTTTTAGAATTAAGAAAGGAAAAAAGCTTGGACTCAGACTCTAGAATTTTCCAAAGAAGAAGTGGGAGGCCCATCACAAACAACAAAATGTTTGGGTTCAAATTAAAGCATTAAAAATGAATGCCTACACGATAACTAAGATGCTTGACTTTACAGCCCAAAGAAAATTCTCGTGGGTGTTCAGATAAGTTGCTTGTGACCTGACAGCTGGCTAGTGCAGGAGATGAAATTTCACAGTCCTAACAGTTTAGTTTAGTAGCAATAATTTAAGAACTGGGAGGAGCCACATACACTGCAAATTTAAGCAACATCTCTCAAAATACTGACCTAAGAAACTTGTTTATTGAAACTTAGGGTGGGGTGGGGGGAGAAGGGGTATGCTAAAGGAAGAATAATCTACTGGGGAGATTTGGAGGGAGGTGTCAAAAAAGCAAGAGGGAAAAAATGTGCACTAATATCTCCATTAGCCACTTTTCTCAAATTAGGGCTCACTCTATGATGCTTTCAGCTCCATTTGTGTCAGAATCTCTCTCCCCCTCCCAACTTCCAAAAACCCTCTGATGTGCAGCACTTCTAATTAATCTGCCAAATTATCTCAGTCTACTGTTCTGCCAGTTTCAGTTATACCCTATAACACATACAGCCACAAAACGCCAATAGAAAGACAAAGCAAAACACGTTTATATCACCTCTAACCATATTCAGGATCGATGTATCGATTAAACCTCACCGTGACCTCCACAGTGGAAGGTTGCCCTGCCACTAGTCCATTTTATTATTTTATTCCCCCTTTTTGGTCTCTCATTTTACATGTCATCACTGTAATCCTTCTTCCACTGTGTCACTTCCTATATAAACATCCATGTTTTGTCATAGCTTCTACATTTGAACAACCATTTATTTTATAGACACTTCAATAAAATACATGGTCCTGCAAGGAATATTACCGTTGCACCTCAGGCCTGCATACTTTACGATGTCAACAAGAGAGATCCATTAATTTACAGTTTTGTGTTCAGTAGGGGAGCCATATAATATTCTACATATACTTAGTTCTCCTGAATGTAGCTTAATCAGTATGGCACTTCAGGTAACCTGAAATACTGAAGGCAACTTAAAAGTAGGATTATCAGACCAAGAAATTTTATGTCCACCAACGGGAGTTTGCTTTGGAGGCTTCAGAAGGTATATATATTTAGAAGACTATATATTTAGAAGACTATAGTAAAGTCAATGATAGGAAAGAGTCAAACTGATGTGTATTAAAGGTACAGACAGAGAGAGAAGTCTGTGCTGTGGACCCTAAGGCAGGGACTTCCAAGTTTTAATCCTTGCCTGCCAACCTTAAGCACTACAATGGTTTCAACGATATTTTCTACCTCCAAGTGTCATTAGACATTTATAAGCCGAATGCCTCACATAGGAAAACCTGCAATGCCACCTTGAACCAACCAGTGACCTTCTCTGTGTTCAGTTTTGGCACCTGCCAAAGTGGGGTGGGCACTTAAACTACTTGCCTTTTGGGTATCTTAGTACCATGCTCTGGTTTATCTCAAAGGGCTCTTCAGAGGCTCAAATGAAATATTCAATATATAAAGGCTACATCAGTTTTAAAGTGCGATACAAATGTAAAGGTGTTTTAAATTATGCATCTCTAAGTATAACTAAGAACTTGCATGGGCTCTCCAAAACAAAGCAAATGGGCTTCTGGGCTTTGATTTCCAATTAGTCCCAGGACATATGATTTTACTTTGTTCTAATTTTCATAAGCAAAAAGAGCAAAAGGTTCAAATTATGATCTTTATTAAGAAATGCTGGGCACATATGTGATTAGGACAATTTTTTCACTGATACATGGGCCTCCTGAATAGCTTTTACTGTAAAGACTAATAAAAATAATGGGAGAGTTAAAACAGCAAAATTAGATTAAATTTCAATCTATATTCTTCAATGTATTTTGAGGGGCAGAAATACTTTCCTATATGCTTCTAATCTCTTTACATGGTTTATAGACCAGCTATTAGTTAATAGGTTTTGTCATGTGATTAATATTTAGGTGTTTGAAAATTCATGTGCTGCATGCTCATGTGTATGTAGCAAGGGGCTGAATCTTCATATTAACCTCAGGAACACTGGGATCAAAAAGCGAGTCCAGAATCCTATTTGCACAAAGGACCCTAGCTAGAGCCTCTCTAGATCCCCAAGAGAAACACTGCAGAAGGCATTATTTCAGCAAAGGAACATCCATTAACAACTCAATAGGTGCCACACTGCACTAAATTGCTGGGAACACAGAGATGAAAAACAGACGCCCTTTGAGAGTTCATGCATTCTAAAATAGAGAAACAATGGTCAACTCCCTTATATTCCAGAATGAAGAATGGAAGGTATAATAAAAACATCCAAATTCTTCCTAGGCTGGTGGTAGGGGTATCAGTACCCTGGGAAGACAGGGAATTTAAAGAATATACTTGATTTTTTTTATTCAAGTATACCACTTTCTGCCTAAATAATACTACATTGGGGCACTCTTTATTTTAAAATGTCTTTTCAAGGCTTGCACACTCTGCCACTATTTACACAACTAAAAAAGCAAACTAGGCCGACAGCAACCATACCAGCTGCTATGGTTTAATGGACAAAAATACTTGAATTTAATTAAAGCAAACACAACGAAGGTTTACATACTATTGACTACCAAATTGCTTTGGCATATCCAACTAGCCCACATGATGGACCCCTAAAACCAATCTTAAATGGGGAGCAAATAGTGACTTAAAATGTGTGTGCATAAAAAAGATAGAACCAGCATGAGTTTGATTTTCCATTTATATTAAGAGTTGGTATATTTTCTACCAACTTGGTGAACAGCCGTAAGTAATCTTACGGCTTCTTCATATATATATCCCCCAATCCATATGTGGATGTAGAGTATATCCACAGCTTTGTGCAATCAACACTACAATCAATCGTAAACATTTTTATCTCTCCAAAAAGAACCTCCATACCAATTAACAATTACTCCCCATTGACCCAACTCCATGCTCCAACACCAGCCCTAGGCAAGCACTAATCTTCTTATTATCTCTGTTGATTTTCCTATTCTGAGCATTTCATATAAAAGAATCATATAATATGTGGCTTTCTGTGTCTGGTTTCCTTCATTTAGCATAATGTTTTCAAAGCTCACCCATTTTGTACCAGGTATCAGTATTTCATTCCTTTCTTATTAACAAATAATATTCCATTATAAGTATATACTACCATTTGTCTATCCACTCATAAGCTGATGGACATTTGGGTCATTTCTACTTTTTAGCTACTGTGAGTAATCTTACAACTTCTTAAATCAGTTTCTAATTTAATGTGCACATCACTAAGCACCAGTCCAGATAATAAAACACACTATTTTTGCAGTCTGATCATTCCCCAATTTTTTCCCAGGTCACCAAAATCGATAAAACATGTAGGGAAAAACTGGACAATAGGTCTTCAATAGACACATAATAGATACTTAAATATTTGCTGACTCAGTGAATTAATGAATGGGAGAAATCTTTCCTTCAATCCCTGCTTCTCCTTTCAATCAAATCCCTACCAGTGGCAGATTGGGATTGACATATACACACTAATATGTATAAAATAGATAACTAATAAGAACCTGCTGTATAAAAAAATAAATAAAATTTTAAAAACAGAAGCTGCTGTATAAAATAAATAAATAAAATACAAAAAAATTGAAAAAAAAATCCCTACCAGTGCCATGGTATTGTGTCCTGGAACGCTGAAGCTGCAAAAGATCATGGAGCCCAAGATTCGTCCAAGTGTGGTTCAAGAACTACATGTATCAGAACCACCAAAGGAGCTTGTTAAGAATAACTATTTCTTCTCCCACACACACAGTGAATCCAATTCACAGAGGATATAATTCACAGGGAATCTATAGTAAATCATGTGAGTGAGGCCACAGGAAGCCACCTTTGTAACAAACACCCCAGGTAATTCCAATGCATACTAAAATTTGATAATTATTGATCTAATTGAACCTTCCCATTCTATAGAGGCAGGAATTTAGGACTAGTATAGGGAACTGACATGTGCAGGGTCACAGTACGGTAGAGGTAGAGTCACGGGGATCTGAGGTTATGAATCCCAGTATAGCACTTTCCGTTACCTCAGGTATCCTCCTTTATCACATTGCCATGTTTTCCCTGTGAACATACACTTCCCTCACAGACTTGCTCGATAACTGTCAGCGTCTGACACATCTTAAGTGCTCAACAAATAGTAGCTCTCACTTTTTCTTAAGTTTGGTCCTATATGAACTAGATAACAAAAAGGTCTCCTATTTTGGCAGTGTTTTCTAATAGTATACAGTAAAAATTATAAGGCCCAAGAAGAGAATAACAGACCCAGGAGGAAGGTCTCTGTGGTTCCTGACCCAAATATTGAAAAAGACCCTAACTGGAAAACTGTCTCCAACCATAGGCCCCATCTGCTTTGGTGGCTAAAGAAACTCTGTAGTGACATTTCCTATCCATGGATGTGAAACCCCTCTGTACACCCACTGTGATCTATTTAAAGGAGCCAGGTCTTTTTAGAAAACAGTTTCTGCCAAGTTTTCTACCTGAGGGAAATCACAAAGTAGGAGAACTTCAGCCATGACTAAAAGGTAGTGGACATTTTTCTAAATGAAAGTTTATATACCTATCAAAAAGATAGACTCAGTGCAAAACCATTATCACGAAACAGAAAACAAAATCACAGAAGTGGTGGTTTGTTATAATGAATGAAACAAAAGAGGTGAATAAAGAAAAAGTTCATAATATCTCCTACCCCCTTCCAATCTCCCCTTGGCAAAAATGTATGAATTTGCAATCAATTCTTTGCCACTTTTTTCTATCCTTATATAAACCATACCTTGTATACCACACAAAGACACACACACACACGATATACTTTAACAGACTCATACCTTACTCATTTCTCTATACCATAACTTTTTGAAAATTATTTTTTTCAAATTAAGAGTTACACAGTACTGTAAGACATATTAACATAAAACAGCAGTCCTCTGGCCCTCCCACTCCTGAGTCCTTCCTAAAGACAACTTCCAACTTTTCAATCTGTTTCTTCTGTTCTTTATCTCCATGTTTACAAATAATATGCTCATATTTCTATTTATTAGCTAATTTTATATATTACCTATTGAGTTCTTAATATGGAAAATAACCAGTTATGCTCTCAGTTCTTCAAATATAGATTTGCCACAATTTTACACTATTATGAATATCCACTTCTGAGTGAAATGGTGTATTATGATTTCATTTCCTTTCTTGTACAACTTTTTGTTTTCCCTGAAATTAACAATTGTCTCATTTTTACTTGAGAGAGCTTTCATTTTACTTCTATTTTCTATCTAAAGTAACAGAGAGTGTCATCTGTTGAGAGTGAGTGGGGAGGTAGTTGAAAAAGAAGTCTGAAATGACCAGTTTGGAGCTCGAGGGAAAGAGGTCATTAGTAAACACAGAAGAATATCTAGGCAACACTGAGGGTTCAAATGAGGTTAGAGATCATGAATTTATAAATGATACCAGTCTACACAGCTGTGTGATTTTTTTTCCAGCTGTGCTCAGTTGTAAGAATGGAGGCAACGGCTGAGTTTCAACCCAGAAGGATTCAATGGAACAGAAGGAAGGACAATGGAACAAGAAGTTGAAGATATTAGAAAACAGAAGTCAGATGAAAACTCATTCAACTTACTTCCACCAAACCCTCAACCCATATATATCCATATTCGTCTTTCTCCCTCATTAAAATGGGGGAAAAATCCTTCTTATTGTTGAATGTCAACCTCTCCACCTATGAGGAAAAAAGGAGGACATGAGATTCCTAAACACGGGATCCCGTGGAATTATTCACTTTGAATAAAACATTCATTAGGAAGTTAAATGAGTATCAGAAGGGAGGAAGAGAAGGAGAAGGAGACACACTCACATGCAAGTATAGAGCTAAAAAGTCAAGTCTGACAGCGAAGTGAATGGCAAGAAAATCTACCTGAATGGGGGAATGCAACTTGAGATGAGTGGTGAATATTTGGAATAGTTACTATGGGAAACAGATAGGAGAGAAAGCTGAATAGGTACATGTAATAAGTCTTCCTACTGGGGGGCATCAAGATGGCTGAGTAGGAGGACACCAAGCTCAACTCCCCTCATGAACACATCAAAAGTACAACTACATATAGAATAACTCTCACTGGAATTGACTTGAAGACTAGCAGAATGGCTCTTTTTACAACCAAGCTATAAAAGAGAGAACCACACACAGTCTGGTAGGAAGGGAGGAGACATGACCTAGTCAGGACCCACACTCCTTGCGAGGGACTCAGAGAAGAGGGGGATATCACAGGCTCAAGAACCCTCCCTAGGGAGCAAGAGGTTCAAGCCATGTATTAGGTACCCCAGCCCTGAGGCCCAATACCAGCAAGATGAGCTCCATTAGCTGTTTTGAAAACCAATGGGGCTTACCAGAGGGCTATAAGAAACCAAGACTCCGCTCTTGAAGAATGTGCAAGACTTGCTTGTTCCCAGTCACAGCATGGAGGCAGCAGACTGAAAATGGCCTCAGGCTCTGACTGGCTTCTGGGACCATGCCAGAGTGTACCAGAGCCTGCACCAAGCACCTGCTCCAGTGCCTCTTGTTCCAGTGCTGCTCTCAACTAGAGTGGAGGCTGATGTTGCCAAGGAGAATGCACACACTTAGAGGGAATGGAAGCAGCTCAGACCTGACCTTCAGGGCTTCTTCTCCAGCACCTTGGGTCCCACCTCTGCCCCCAGAGGACTGTGACTGCCACTGAGCAGAGAATAACTGGTTCACACCTGTCTCTGGCTCTAGTCACTCCATCTCCAGCCCTACCTCCCACCAAGTTGGAAGCTGCCAGCACACCCCAGGGGAAGACCCATGTTCATTTCAGACCCATGCTCATTTCAGATCCAGCTCTCCCACCAAAGCCACTGGGCACACGCAGACTGCACAGAGATGCTCCCACAAAAGGACACTCCTTCAAGATGGGGATAAGTAACTCCTTCACCTAATTTCATAGAAACAAAGTTAAACAAAATTAGAAGACATAGGAATACGTTTCAAATGAAAGAATGAGGGAAAAAAACTGAAAAAAATTCCCTAATGAAACAGAGGCAAATAATTGACCTGATAAGCAGTTCAAAGAATTAGTAATAAAAATGCTAACTGAACTTGGGAAAAGAATAGATGAACACAGTGAGAATTTTAACAAGGAACTAGAAAATATAAAAAAGAATCAGTAAGACCTGAAGAATACAATAACTGAAATGAAAAATGCACTAGAAGGAATTAAAGACTAGGGGATACAGAAGAACACACAAGTGATCTGGAAGATAGAATAATGGAAATCACCCAATCAGAACAGCAAAAAGAAAAACTAATTTAAAAGAATGAGGATAGTTTACAGAACCTCTGAGACAACATCAAGCATACTAACATTTGCATTATAAGGGTCTCAGAAGGAGAAGAGGGAAAATTAGAGAAAATGTATTTGATGGAATTATGGTTGAAAACTTTTCTAACCTTAAGAAGGAAAGAGATATCCAGGTACAAGAAGTACAGAGAGTTCCAAACAAGATGAACCCAAAGAGACCCACATCAAGAAATATCATGATTAAAATAAAAGAGCAAAAGTTAAAACAGAGGACTTTAAAGGCAGCAAGAGAAAAACAAAGGGTCACATACAAGGGAACCCCCATAAGGCTATGAGCTAATTTTTCTGCAGAAATGTTGCAGGCCAGAAGGGGGTAGCATAACATATTTAAAGTGATGGAAGGAAAAAACGTATAACCTAGGATACTCTACCCAGCAAGGTTATTATTCAGAATTGAGGGAGAGATAAAGAGCTTAGCAGACAAGCAAAAACTAAAAGTTGATCAATACTAAACTGACCTCACAGGAAGTGTTAAACAGTCTTCTTTAAGTGAAAAATAAAAGACAATAACAAGAAATAAATTGTAGGAAGGGAAAAGTCACACTGGTAAAGGCAAATATATAGTAAAGGCAGTGGATCAACTACTTAAACAAGATATTATGAAGGTTAGCATGGCACAGGGATATCGGCTCGGTGCTTTGTGACCACCTGGAGGGGTGGGATTGGGAGGGTGGGAGGGAGGGAGACGCAAGAGGGAAGAGATATGGGAACATATGTATATGTATAACTGATTCACTTTGTTATAAAGCAGAAACTAACACACCATTGTAAAGCAATTATACCCCAATAAAGATGTTAAAAAAAGATATTATGAAGGTTAAAAGACAAAAAAATATAAAAGCAACTATAACTACAATAAACAGTTAAGGAATAAGCATGAAGATGAAAAATATGACCCCCAGAACACAAAACATGGGGGATGAGAAGTGAAAATGCAGATCTTTTAAAATGTGTTTAAACTGATAGTCATTTTAGTTCAAAACTGAGATTCATCTTAGTTCAAAACAAATAGATACAGTTATAGGTCAACAAATACGAACTCCATGATAATCACAAGTCAAAAACCTACAATATAGAATGGATAAACAACAAGGTCCTACTATACAGCACAGAACTATATTCAATATCCTATGATAAACCATAATGGAAAAGAGTATAAAAATATATATATACTTTTTTTACATTCTTTTCAGTTTTATATATATATATATATATATATATATATATATATATAACTGAATCACTTTGCTGTACAGAAGAAATTAATACAACATTGTAAGTCAACTATACTTCAATTAAAAAATACTGGTTAAAAAAACCTACAATAGATACGAAAAAACTAGACAGAAAGGAACACAAATATGATACTAAAGAAAGTCATCAAACCACAAGGAAAGAGACTAAAGGAAGAAAAGAGAAAAAACACAAAATCAGAAAACAAGTAACAAAATGGCAATAAGTACGTACCTATCAATAATCATTTTAAACGTCAATGGACAAAATACTCCAATCAACAGACATAGGTTGTCAGATTGAATAAAAAAATCAAGACCCAACCATATGCTGGCTACAAGAGACTCACTTCAGAGATAAAGTCACACACAGGATGGAAAAATTACTCCATGCAAATAGGAATGAAGAGAAATATGGGGTAGCAATACTCATCTCAGACTAGGCAGACTTTTTTAAAAGTCTATAATAAAAGACAAAGGGCATTATATAATGAAAAAGGGATAAAAACAAGAAGTGAATATAACATTTGTAAACATACATGCACCTAATATATGAGCACCTAAATATATAAAGCAAATATTAACAGACATAAAGGGAAAATTGACAGTAATACAATAATAATAAGGGACTTTAATACTCCACATACATCAATGGGCACATCATCCAGACAGAAAGTCAATACGGAAACAGTGGCCTTAAATGACACATTAGACCAGTTGGACATAATAGATATCTAAAGGACATTCCATTCAAAAATAGCAGAATACTCATTCTTTTCAAGAGCACATGGAATGTTCTCCAGGATAGATCACAGGCTAAGCCACAAAAGAAGGCTCAACAAATTTAAGGAGATAGGAATTATATCAAATATCTTTTCCAACCACAATATTGCAAAACTAAAAATCAATTTTACAGGAGGAGACTAAACAACATGCTACTAAAAAAGAAATGGGTCAATGAAGAAGGCAACAGGCAATCATAAAATGCCCTGAGACAAGTGAAAATTAAAACACAACTTGCCAAAATCTTTTGGAATCAGCAAAAGCAGTTCTAAGAGTGAGGTTTATAGGATACAGGCCTACCTCAGAAAGAAGAAAAATCTCACATAAAAAACCAAACCTATCATCTAAAAACATTAGAGAAAGAACAAAGCCCAAAGTCTTCAGAAGGAAGGAACTAATAAAGATCAGAGAGTAAATAAATAAGACAGAGACCAAAAAAAAAAAATAGGAACAGGAAAGATAATGAAACCAAGAGCTAGTTTTTTTTTTAAAGATTAAAAAAATTGATAAGCCTTTAGCCAGGCTCATTAAGAAAATAAGAGAAAGGAGGCAAATAAAATAAGAAATGAAAGAGGGAAAATTACAACTAATATCACAGAAATACAATCAATCATAAGGGAATACTATGAACAGTTCTATGCGAACTGTTGACAACCTAGAAGAAATTCATAATTTGACAACCTAGAAGAAATGAATAAATTACTGGAAACATACAATCTTCCAGGTCTGAATCAGGAAGAAATAGATAACCTGAACAGACCAATTACTAGTATTGAAATTTAATCAGTAATCCAAATACTCCCAACAAACAGAAGTCCAGGACCATATGGCTTCACTGGGGAGTTCTACCAAACATACAAAAAAATTATACCTATCTTTCCAAAAGTATTCCAAAAAAATTGTAGAGGAAGGCACATTCCCAAATTCTTTCTATGAGGCCACCATTATCCTGATACAAAAACCAGACAAAGACTCTCCAAAAAAAGAAAATTACAGGCCAACATCTCTAATGAATATACATGCAAAAATCCTCTACCAAATACTAGCAAACTAAATTCAACAATATATAAAAAGAATCATATTCCATGATCAAGTGGTATTTATTCCAGGGATGCAAGGATGGTTCAATATCCACAAATCAATCAATGTGATACACTACATTAACAAAAGGAAGAACAAAAATCACATAATCATCTCAATAGATGCAGAAAAAGCATTTGACAAAATTCAACATATATTTATGTTAAAACTCTCAACAAAGGTGGCATAGAGGGAACATAGCTCAACATAATAAAGGCCATTTATGACAAACCCACAACTAACATCATACTCAATGGTGAAAAACTGAAAGCTTTTCCTCAAATCAGGAACAAGACAAGGATGCCCACTCTCACTACTTCTATTTAACATAGTATTGGATGTCCTACCCACAGAAATCAAACAAGCAAAAAGAAATAAAAGGCATCCACATTGGAAGAGAAGAAGTAAAACTGTCACTATTTGTAGATGACATCATACTATATGTAGAAAACCTTAAAGTCTCTGCCAAGAAAAAGTAAAGAATTAATTCAGTAAAGTTGCAAGGTACAAGATTAATATACATAAATATGTTGCTTTTCTATACACTAATAATGAATTATTGGAAAGAGAAAGAAAATAATCCCATTTACAATTACAACAAAAAGAATAAAATACCTAGGAATAAACTTAACCAAGGAGGTGAAAGACCTATACTCTGAAAACTCTAAGACATTGATGGAGGAAATTGAAGACAATACAAATAAGCAGAAAGATATCCTGTGTTCATGGATTGGAAGAATTACTATTGTTAAAATGTCCATACTATCCAAAACAATCTACAAATTTAATGAAGTCCCTATAAAAAACCCATGACACTTTTCATATAACTAGAATAACCCTAAAATTTGTATGGAACCAAAAAGACCCCAAATAGCCAAAGCAATCTTGAGAAAAACGAACAAAGTTGGAGGTATCATGCCCTCTGACTTCAGACTATACTACATAGATACAGTAATTAAAACAGTAAGGTACTGGCACAAAAACAGACACATAGATCAATGGAACAGACAAGAGAGCACAGAAATAAACCCATGCACATATCATCAATTACCTACGGCAAAGGAGGCAAGAATATACAATGGGGAAAAGACAGTCTCTTCAATAAGTGGTGCTGGGAAAACTGGACAGCTACCAGTAAAAGAATGAGATTAGAACATTTTCTTACACCATATACAAAAATAAACTCAAATGGATTAAAGATCCTAATGTAGGACTGGAAACCATAAAATACCTAGAAGAAAACATAGGCAATATACTCTTTGATAAAAGGCTTAGCAATATTTTGGGGATATGTCTCCCCAGGTAAGGGAAACAAAATAAACAAATGGGAGCTAATTAAAATTAAAAGCTTTTGCATAGCAAAGGGAATCATTAAAGAAATGAAAAGACAACCTACTGAATCAGAGAAGATATCTGTAAATGATATGTCTGATAAGGGGTTAATATCCAAAATATATAAAGAGCATATACAACTCAATATCAGAAAAACAAATAAATCAATTAAAAATGGGCATTTTCCCTGAATAGGCATTTTTCCAAATACAACATACAGATATCCAACAGGTACATGAAAACATGCTCAATATCTAATCATCAGGAAAATGCAAATCAAAACCACATTGGGAAATCTCCTCACACCTGTCAGAATGCTTATCATTAAAAAAGATGACAAATAATAAATGTTGGTGAGGTTATAGAGAAAATGGAACTTTAGTACACTATTGGTAGGAATATAAATTGGTACAGCCACTATGGAAAACAGTATGGCAGTTCCTCAAAAAGTTAAAAATAGAACTACCATATGATCCAGCAATTCCACTTCTGGGTATATATCTGAAGAAAACAAAAATACTAATTTGAAAAGATATATGCACCCCGATGTTCATAGCAACATTATTTACAATAGCTAAGATATGGAAGCAATGTTAAGTGTTCATCAACAAATGAATGGATAAAGAAATGCAGTATATATATGTAATGGAATATTACTCAGCCATAAAAAGAATAAAATTTTGCCATTTGCAACAACATGGATGGACCTGTAAGTTATTATGCTTAGTGAAATAAGTCAGACAAAGAAAAATACTGCATGATATCACAGGTAGAATATAAAAAACAAACAAACGAATATAAAAAAGCAGAAAGAGACTCACTGAAACAGAACTAGTGCTTACCAGTGGGGAGAGTGGTGGTGGGAGGGGCAAGGTAGGGGAAAGGGATTAAGAGGTATAAACTTTTAGGTATAAAATAAGATACAAGGATGTAATGCACAGCACAGGGAATATAGTCAGTCTTTTATAATAACTTTAAATGGAGTATAATCTATAAAAATATCAAATTACTATGTTGTACACCTGAAAGTAATATAATACTGTAAATCAGCTATACATCAATAAAAACTTTAAAGTCTTCCTAGCAGCTCTGAAAGTCCCAGCTTAGGTTGTATACCATGCATTGGTTGTGACACTGGTCCTGATGAACTTGTGATTTTTTTTTCTAGAGGAGTTCAGCCATAGATATTGGGGCATAGAAATTGATGGTTAGATTGATCCAAGAATGAGGCGTGTTCTGGGCAGATTTAATGACAAGATGATTCTAGAGTTAGATAAGGCTAGCAAGAGGAACATACTACAAGGCTTAGGCTGGATAAGAAAGGAAGCAATATCACAAAGGAGTTAACAAGACTTCTCACTAGGCTCAACTTGGAAATAATTATACATACTAGGCTTTAAAGCAAACGTTTCAGGGGTGTTCCCATTATGCCTTTCAGTTGCAAAATACAATTATCTTCCTATCAACAGACTACAAGTACCACCTTCAAATAATAAATGGGCTTTTTGATTAATATGTACCATGGTACCAATGCCTTAGATTACTTTAAAAAATACAAAATCAAAGAGTTGAGAGGCTATGTCCATTACTCAATCTGAAGCATTAATTCAATTTTTAATATCATGTATCTTTCTCATAATAGAAGTAACATATCCTAATTGTAGAAAATTTGAAAGCTACACAAAGGAACTAAAAAAATAACCTGTTACAACAGCATGCAAGAAAAATAAAATAACTACCTTAGCATATATATGTATATATACTTTTGTATCATGTTTAAATGCATGGGTTCTGGAGCTAGACTGGCTAGTTTCTCATCCCAGAACAGTCATTTCAATAGCTTTGTGAGTTTTTAGGCAAATTACTGAACTTCTGTGTCTGTTTCATCTTCTTAAAACACAAATAAAAATGCTGCCTACCTTCCGATGAGATAGGTTATGAGAAAGTGATTTTATATACAGCACTTAGAACAATGCCCAGAATATAATAAGTCCCTAGTAGAGGTTAGCTATCATTACTGTGTGTATATAAGAGATTTTTCCTCATAGTCCTTGGTTCAAACTCAGTGTCAGAACCACCCATTTAAAAGGATATCAAATAAGAACCAGAGAGTAGACATCAGGGAAATGGACATTTTTGTATCCTAGAAAGCTGAAGGTAGATATTTTGTCCAGGGACATCTCGGCACTGATCTGGCTCTTTCCCCAGTTCAGGATTTGGCCTTGTTAATGCTGGGTATGGTTCAAGAACCAGTGGAGCCTATTAGTGCTAAACACCCCTTAAATGGAAGTACAAAGCTTGTTAGTACAAGCTTTTTTTTCCAGAATGGTGACTAGACTATGAGTATAAAAAACTAATGTTGCAGGGGAGAAAAATCAGCTATATTTTTGAGTCTGGCAGGACTGTTCCCTGTATAGATAGTGGTACTGGCAGCTGTAAATCTATAGGGAACTAGGGACCAGCTTAAGTCCATGCTAAGATACGCTGCATCTGTTCCCATCTTATGAGGCTTTCTCCTTGTCTAATTAAATTAGGATATTACAAAGTGTGCTCCTTTCCCCACCAATCCATAACTCACCAGAATTAATGTAGGTGGTATCAGAAGTGGGATGTGAAATACTACAATAACTGTAGGTTTGCATTTATAATATAAAAAAATAAGAGTCCAAATAACACAATTATTTGGGTGTGGTTAGCTGATGGAAAGTCGTATTTCAGAGTAAAAGTAGACCTTTATCTGTCATATATTGCAATTACTTATCCCAATTTATCTTTACCTGTTATTGTATGTTTTACACATACACATTTTCAATGTTAAGGAAAATGATGTATTGATTTTTCTTGACTTCTCTTTCTTTTTATTATTAGGAACTCTTTCCAATTTTATTTTATTCAAGTTATTATATGCTTTCCTTTTGTCCACCTTTATTACTTGAATCCTTCTGAAATTTGCATCTAACTTTGACTAGCTTATTGTGTAAATGATAGAAGAATAACTACCATCATGCATCAAGTATTTGAGTGTTGTGTACTGAGTATTTTACCTGCATTATATATGCTTTTATCATTCTCACTGTAAATACAAACAATAATTAAAAATACAAACATTTTTAAAAGAAAAACCCCAAATCCCTCCACCAATGATTAACATTTTGGTGAACAATTTTCTATACATTTTCATGTTTATATGCACATGTAGCTATATAGAAATACATAGAAATATGCAGAAATTGAATTATTCTGCTTTGTAATCTACCTTTTCCATTAAATTGTATATATAGATATACTGCCATATCAATAAATGTAGGTCTACATTATCCTTAATTTGTATGTACTAATTGGCTAAATTGACACATCCCGATTTACCTAGTCAATCCACTAGTATAGCCAGTTAGGTTGCTTCCAAAGCTTTGTTACTATAAACAAAGTAAGCAAAAAAATAATGTTATCAAGCATTCTTGTATATATATCTTTTAGCATTTGCATTTATGTTCTAACAAAAAATTCTTAGTAAAATCGTTAGCTCATAGAAGGTATGTACTTTTCACATTTTTATACAGATTGATAAATAACCCTCTGGAAATGTACCAGTTTAAACAGTACATTAGATAATCCATATCCTCACACTGTGTTTGGTAAATCTCATAAATCTTCTCTAATCTGATAGGTGAAAACTATTAGTTTTTATTTTCAAAGTGAGTTTGTCTGTTGGTATTCTTTCTGTTATGAATATTATGCTCATAACTTTTCACCATTTTCCTGTTAGGACATTTACTTTGTAGTTGATGTGTAGGATCTTTATATATTGCGAATATCTAATCTTTGTTATATGTCAGATATTTTTTCCTAGTTTGTTGTTTTTTCAAACTTGATTACAGTACTTTTTTGGCCAGATAGTGGTTTTGAAGGTAAAATTTATTTATCTTTCCCTTTAAGCCATCAGTCTTCATAAAGTGATTAGAAAATCTTCCTTAATCTCAAAACTGTAAAAATATTATAAATGTTAAATTATAATATATAAACTTTAAAATAATATATTCTCAAGTACATTTATAGTTTAATTTTTTTACATTTAAATCTTTGACCCAGCTGGGACTTTGATTTAAATGGTGAGTATAGATGTAGCTTTATTAAACTTCCCGTCAAGAGACTAGCCCTGTTGTCCTAACCACATTTACTGAAAAATCTGTCTTTTCTCCCAACCCATGGGTTTGAAATGCCTCTTTATCATATCTTAAAATCCATAGTCTATTTGGAAATAGTTTACTATTTCCAAAGAAACAGACACTGCTCCATTACATTGATTTGTCTGTTCCAACACAAGTACCACAATATTTTTCTAATTTCCAGTACAATTTATATTTTATACGCAGAATGGAAAGTTCCTTATAATTCTTCTTCAGAATTTCATCTGGATATTTTTGGGAGGTGTTTCATGTGATGTACATATCTCATTTTTCCCTCAAATAGAGTCAAAGTGATTCCTGTAATGTTACTATCTGATTTGTGTTCTAAGAGGAAAGGAAAGTGGCAGCACTATGGCACTGGGGACTGTGAATAAGTCTGCATAAACCCATGAAATCAGTTGCCTCTGTAAATACGTTTCTAGGTGGAAATAAATGTGGAGAACCATTATTGCATAACAGCACTGTTCAATAGAACTTTCCACACTAATAGGAATGCTCTATAGTTGAACTTTCCAATACAGTAATCATTAGTCACATGTGGCTTTTGCGAACCTGAAATGTCACTAGTGTGACTGAAGAACTGAACTTTTAGTTTTATTTAATTGGAATCTATTTAAATTTATACAATCACATGTTTATTGGAAAGCACTTCTAGAGCAGAACTATTTTAAAAATCACTTCCCTAGGGAGACGCAAGAGGGAGGAGATATGGGGATATATGTATATGTATAGCTGATTCCCTTTGTTATAAAGCAGAAAGTAACACACCACTGTAAAGCAATTATACTCCAATAAAGATGTTAAAAAAATAATAAACACTAACAAAAAAATCACTTCCCTATTATACTGCTTCATAGCATTATTGGCTGATAACAAATTTGGTAATTTCCTATTTAACCTGTACCTATCATTTTGATAGAGATTTTCAGTAAAATATTAAGGCTAACATTGAGATGTCAATGGCAACTCAATTAACTAAATATGTAGTGTATGCTCCCTGTATTCATGGCACTCTGCAGAATCAGAGGCAGATTAGATAACCTTCAAGAAGTTTAAACTTTAGTAGAGGAGATAAAGTGATAAATAACAATAACGGTTTTAAAACAAGGCAACTATCATAAAAGAGGAATCACCAACGTGTCAAGAGAGTTCTAAGAAGGGAGAAATTATTTTGGCTATGGAGCATGAGAGAGAAATTGGGGAGGGCTGCATGGAAGAGGTGGCACTTAAGCTGCTTCTTGAATATGGTTCATTCTCAACAGGCAGAGAAGTAGAGATGGGGGAGGGCAGGAGGAAGACATTCCAGGTTAAACGAATGGCATAAGCAAAGGTACAAATTATGGATAACAAAAAGTTATGTTGAACAATGGTGAGTGGTCTGGTTCAGCTAGATCATCATGTGAGCAGAAAGGTAGTGAGAAATAAGGTTGACTAGGTAGGCTGATGCTAAATCTCAAAGGGCCTCAGATTTCTGTCCAAAGAATCTGGTCTTGACTTTATACCTAGTAGAGAGAGAATGAAGTCATTTTAGACTAGTGTCATCTAAGCTCTGGACCTCAGAGCAATAATAGATTTTGGTATAAACAAAATAAAGTTTCCCAACTTAAATGTATTATCTTGGGGAAATCACTTAAATATTTGGATGCTTGGTTTCTAGTATATGTAATATGGAAAAATCACCCATCTCAAGATTTTGTGCATTAAGCAAGATAAGGAAAGGGCAAAAGCATTTAACAAAGTATAAAACAAGCACAATATAAATGTTAAAACTTCATAACAAAGTATAGTGATCTAGATATTTCTCATAGTGACACACACCCAGTTAAGCCAGGACAAAGCAATCTATCCAGGCATAGTAACAGACTACAACAGAGAAGACTCTAAAACACAGCCTCAAGAATAATTTTTATAAAAGCATAATTTCAGCAGGCAAACTGATAGGAAACTCTATCTTATTTGGATCCTATTTGAGTTCCTGGATGTTTAAAGGATGATAGAATCTCTGGGTTAGTAGTAATAGGTCATCCAGTTCAATCTCCCAAATCTGATATTTGAACTCATACCAAATGATTGGCCACACTATGTACATACCTGCAGTGGTGAAGAACTTCCTAGGGTTACGATGCAACATATTGAATGTATCAGGCAACTCTAATTGTTAGAAAGGCTTTCAGATTCAATAACAATCCATACCACTTAATCCACTCACTAGGCATCCAACACTTTTAACTAAAGAACTAAAAGCTCTTCAGGAAAATTAGTTCTAATATGCAGAATATATTGGAGAGCAGACCAAAGACAATAAGGAGACGTTCTTATGGAAGATGAGGTCAAGAATCTGGAGGGGGAAAGAGGGAAGAAGGGAGTGAGGAGACAAGGGGAGAGGGGGGAGATGAAGGGGAGGAAAAAAAGGAAAAAAAAGAATCCAGAGGTTTTGACAGGGAGGGGTAGCAGTAGGAAAAGAGAAAAAGAGAAAACGTATTTGAGACAGAACTCAGGGCATTTAATAAGACGCAGGAGGCAGGAATGGAAGAGCATGCAGGAGTCACAGATGACTAACATTGGTGTGTGTGGGGGGGTCAAATTAGTGTTTGAATACATTTTACATGCCAATAAAACACCCAGATAAAGGAATACAGCAAGCCAGATATAAAGTATTTTGGAACTCAGGAGAAAAGCCAAGGAACAGCTACATGAAGAGGTGAGATTTAAGGAGAAAAAGCAAGAAGGCAGCTAAAGGTGGGCTCCTTGGCACAGAGAATATCTGTTTAGGTTGACTGATCAAAGATTTGGAGCAATAGCTGTGGCTGGGGAAGCCCAAGAGAAACTGGCCCACAATGGACTCACTCCAATGCCTCTGATCTCATTGGGAGCCAGCTCAAAGTGAACCAGCCCAGAGGGTCTGAATTCATTGGTGATTTTGGCCAAATGGACCCATGTAGCACATCTTTGTATCAGGCCTTATATTGGTCAGGCATGTTTTACTCTGAAATCCCTTGACACTGACAACTTAGAGCCTAAACTTAATAAGAGGCTTGTTTTCAAGTCCTAGTTCAAGATAATTAAAGCACACATTGCACATTCAGAATTTATCTATCTTTCTCCACCAAGTTGGCTCTGATCACAGCGTCCTGGTGTAGGCTCAAGAAAAAAAAACCTCAGGGATTAAGGGTTGTAGGTTGCTGGCTTTGGCTAGAAACCAGCCCTGAAAAGCCCTGTTAGCCCACACCTTGAGGTCGGGTGGTGATTTGTCTTACTTTTATTACTAAACAGCTGAAACTTGGGATTTTTTTTTATTTCTTCCACCTGGTCACAGTGCGTTTTCACCAAGGAGCTTACAGTACCTTTTCAAACGTAGAAGGCAACGTGTGCATTCTTCTAACAGTTCTGGCTGCCATCAGTACTGCCACAGTTACAGAAATATCCAAGTACAAGGGAGAAAATGTATTTTTCCTCCTTTAAATTTCATATTACAGCAACCTGCCACAGAATCTACTTAGACCACCAAACTGCACACAGGGATGACTTCCTTTAAGGAACAGATGTAAACACACAATTCTGTTTTACCAAAGTGTATAATCATTTTAACCATATTTTAACTCATTTCACTTTTCCAGCCTATCCTTTTCTCAAACAGCAAATGTTTTGCCCTGAGCCACTTCAATGAAATATGCAAGCCAACATAATTGATAAAGTGAAGTTTGTTTTAAACAAAACTGGAATTGTCACTTCATAATTCATCTCTCTTATAAGGTTGAACTCTTTAGTGTATGTCTTCTTAAAGCTAAATAAAACTTCAATGGCTTAGTACCTGTGTGTCAGGTGGGTAATTTGGGCTATTCCCCGGGTAGCCACACCATCCATTCACCCTGGCAAGCAGTATATGCTTGTATGGACTCTATCACCAATTACTGGCAAACAAGGAAGTTCTACTGTATTAAAGAACTGTGTCTCAGGAAATGAATAGGTAGATCAAGACTCAGACTCTATTTGGCCCGTAAACACTACAGTCCAGAAGCACCTCTATATTCCCCATGCCTGACCAGTGCCTTTAGCCTCTGCATCCAGAAGTCCTAGCAGTAGGAGTCTCGTAAAAACTGAAAATGGCCCGATTGCTCAACCTGAGTTAAGACCACCCAGAAATCATTGAGGGCAGCAGAGACCATACTGCAAAACTGGCTTAAATCCCCAGCCCTTCTACTCTGAAGGCCTGGCCTTGACCTATCAGACAGAAACATAAATGGCCATGGCTCTCAGTCACCGGGACAGCTTTGGTCACCACTTGCTCCTCCTTCTGACCAGCCAGGGCTAGAGAGGGTGAACCAGAAGCCTTCGGTGCCACAGCCTTTTACCTGCATTTAAATGCTTTCTATTTAAATTATCTGCTTCAACCGCAGGTAATTGCAGGCTGTCTAGCCCAAGGCAGTCCCCAAATTGTAGAGCTCACATGGTGAGCAGGCGGTACACAGCCAGAGCCACCTCATTGGGTCCAGCCACAGCACAGCCCAGTCAGAGAGTAGAGGCCCCAAAACGGGCTGCTCTGCGGAGGAGAAGGAGTACAAAGGATGGAGTGGGCGCAGGTACTTAAGTTTCAGCACTTCTGCTGAAACTTCGGCTCAGGTATAACTGGAAATTTCACTCACCCTCGGCCCCAGGGTAGTTGCCTAATTCCTGTTTGGGGAAGCAAGGAGCACTGAGAAAAATGCCTTCTGAGCTGCAAGACCAGGTAGAAGCTGAAGTGCCTGCTACTCTGTTGGCCAAGAGCCCAGTAGCAAAGCATTCAATGGGCACCACTGCCCCTGAGTCCTCAGGGAGAGACCGTGTGGGGGTGGGGGGGTTGGGGTGTAAGTGGGAAAGTGGCCCCCAGTCCTCCACACCTCTCCTGGACACTTAACTCCTTCCTTCCCAGGGGCCCTGTAACCAGGGTAGCCCTCCTGAGCAGTATGTGCCTGCTGAACTTGCAAGTTTCAGGGACAAGTCCTTTCCTCCTTCCCTCTCTCCTTCCCTAGAGGTCTGACCCCGGGGCTGTGCAGCATGTTTAATAATCTACAACTTGGCTCCCCTGGCTGGGAAAAGAAAGCGTTCTTCTTGGAAGTCAACAGAAGATGAGATTGAATGTACTGGTGGGGGGTAAATTATTCCTGAATAGATCCCCACCCCACTAAAAAAAAAAAAAAAAAAAAAAAAACCCACACCCAAGGTGGACTCCAGAGTAGCTTTCAGCCAAGAGGTATTTTTCCAGCACTCCAGCCCAGCCACCACTTTTGTGGGTGGCATGGAGGAAACATTAAATACCTGTTTACTAACATCTCCTTCAAAGTCCCTGGATCATAGAGATGGGGGGGGGGGCTGGTGCAGGAACTAGGAGAAAACCCTGGAACAGAGAATTATTATAACCTATACTTCATTTGCAAGGTCTCTTTGCTAATGCATTTTTCTTAAACATCTGATAGTAACAAATGAAGCTAGTTGCTCCAACTGCGGACCCAGAGTGGCAAGGCTGGTTACACGCATTGGCTGTCCCTCCTCTCCCTCTCTGGGGTCTGAAGTGTGGGTCCTCTCCCTTGAGCAATGGTTCAGAGAGGGTCACTCAACCTGAGAAACCGGCTCAAGGGGGAGCAGGGATTCCTGTGGGAAAGGAGACGTGGCACCCCAGGGTCTGAACTGGGGTCCCTTCAGGTTCTCAAGGCAGACGGGCAGAGATGGCCTCAGATCGCCAGAGCTCTCTCTTGTCTCATGCTCGCTGGGAATCCCCAGGAGCGGGAGAGCATTGCCAGGGAACCCCTCGCTGCTCCGCCCAGGAGCCACCTTCAGCCCCATCCCCTAGCCGATTGCTCTCCTGGCTGCGGGCAGAAATGTGGGTAGAGTTAGAAAGAAGCACCCAGCAAGAGAGTGCTTTCCAGGCTACAGAGCCCGCGCTCCAGCCGCAGAGACCACAAAGATCCAGCAGCGGAAATGCAACGCACAGGCTGGCCAGCACCTGGCAGGCGGACGCGAGCTCCTCCTTGGCGAGGAGCCCCTGGCCTTGGGAGCTCTGGTCCCTAAACTTTCTGGGAGGGCTAAAGGAGGGAAAGGAAACTGGCTAGCGTTTCCTGACGCGGGGACAAGAGATGCAAGAGAGGCAGAGTCCCCGTTGGCCTCAGCCTAGTTGCTCCCTGCCGTCACTTGAGAGCCCAGGACGTTATCCCCTGGCCCTCGCCAACCAACTGTCCGATTTTGAGAATGGGCATTACCTGAGTCTTGCAAAACTTCTGGGGACGTCCAGCAGGGCTCAAGCGCGCAGTTCCACGTCTGGGTAGATCACGGTCCAGGGCGAGATGAAGAGCTGGGCTCCAGAGAGAGCGGGCTCGAGCTTCCCGGGTGACAAGGGAGGCTGCCCAAAGGCGAGGGGGCTGGAAGAGGTGTGGGGAAGACGGTGTCTTCCAGAGCAGCGAACAGGGCAGCCCCGCACGTTTTCTCCACTCCCTGTCGTAGCCAAAGAGGATGCTAGAAAACTTATCCCCGCCCAGGGAAGATTTCTAGAGTTCAGCCGAGCTTCTGTGGACTTTAGGGGGAGCTGGCCAGGGAGAGGTTAAAGAGGGTTCCTAAATCGCTAGAATGGCAGGTGCCTCCTCTTGGCTTCGTGGCCAGAGTCTCCTAAGTCTCCTGCCTCCCAGCCTCTTCCTTCTTCGAGACTTTGCTTCAGAACAGCCTTGCTCCAGCCCCACCTCGTCTTGGCCAAATGGTGCACCTTGGGAGGCAAGCGCCTCAGCCTGTGGCCCTCACGCCCCTCAGGAGGCACGCTTGCCCCAGAGGGCAGCAGCCCTACCGTCCTGACGGCAGCACAGGCGGCAGGTGCGAACTCTGCCTGACTGCCGCTCTCCTGCCTGTTCGCTGCTCCAACCTTGCCTGGGAACGTTCTCCAGCCAGTGCGCAAAAGCCTATATATCTCCCCTAACTCTGAAGAAGGAGCGGTGCCCTGGAAGCGTGCTCCAGGCTCTCCTCACATCCTGCCACCGCTGCTGCCGCTCCAAAATATGCCTAGAGTAGGGGTAGGAGGGTAGTGAAATCACCTACAGCTGCGTCTCGGTCGCTAACAGTTTGATGCCTCCGGGCTGACTGATTACACGGGGGAGGAGGTGGGGATTAGAGAAAACCGCTCCGGCACGTCACGGAAAAGGGTTACTGCTGCTCCTCCTCCTCTTCCACACCCCTTAGGATTTGGGAGCGCGGGGAGGGAGAGTGGGAAAGGCTTCCAACCTCGAGTTCCCCATCCCCTGGTTTAAAAAAAAAACAAAAAACACTTCTCTCTTACCTTTCCCGGGAGAAGGAAAGCGCGTCCCGGCAGCGCCGTCTAGCGTCCGTACCGGAGTAGGCCCGCCTACAGGGTTGGGGCGAGCGCTGAACTGGGTGAGGGGAGGCGGGGAAAGCCGCTAAGCAAAGTTTTTCAGCTATCCTGGTCTCCAGTTGCACCCACTGAGCAGGTATCTAGTTCGGCCAGGAGTTCACCTGCTTGGCTCCCCCAGGCCAGAACTTAATGTTATTAAAGACGCAGGCCGCCTAATTGTATTCATAATGTGAGCTTCCTAGCACCAGAGAGAACTCCTCTTTTCCACCCCTCCCACGTTAGAGATTCTTAAGTCTCAGGGTTTTCCAGCCTCGCCAATCATACGGTGGGCAGGGAGGGCTGGGACCCCAGGATGGGCTTGGAGATAGAACCCGGGCAGCGAATCCAGGCAATGATTGTTTATGCCGCGCGCCTGAGGCTCGCGAGCGGTGCTCCTGACCACTTGAGCCTCCAAGGTCACGCAACCCAGGAGCTCCTCTCTTACAGAGTGATGGGAGAGAGGGACTACAACTCAGTATCTGACAGGGTTTGAATTGCAGCAGATGAAGAGACCGTTTCCACGCCAGGTATCTCCCAGAGCGTTCTGCTCGGCTCACGGGCGCCTTGCTGATTAACACACACTTAACAGGATTGCTCATTTAACGGGTCAGCTGAGCGCTATGCTCCTATTAATTTGTCTTTCTCTAAGCTGTCGCCAGCTGTTCTCCTGAGTCTACTCCATCGCGCTGCATTAGCTACAGAGAGAGCGGCGAGAGAGCGAGCGAGCCAAAGACGGAGAAGGAGACCGGGACCGAGAGAGAGCAGCTGAGCGCTCCATGCGCGCTGCTCGCAGCGCAGACCCGCGCTTTCCTTCTTTTCCTTGGCCATTTGGTCTCGATCCACCATCCCCTGGGCTGTTAAGGCCGAGCCTGTGCACAGTTAAAGTTACTGTCCCTCTCTCACCTCTCATGCCAAGTTTATGCATTCTTTTCTGCCGTTGACCATCTCATCAAATCTGGCGAAACCCCACCCTGAAAAATTCTTTCTGCAGTTGAGGTTAAGTCAGGGAATCAAGGGAAGTCAGGTGTGGAAGGTAAGCTCCTTTTGGCAGGAACCAAGTTATCCTCTCAGGATTTTATTGTTTATACGCACGGAGTGGTGGGGGAAGGGCTGTATTTTGAAACGGAAAATGTTTTACAGTTTCTGCTTCTGTTTTCTAACAGCTCCTCTTTTCAGATAAAAACTCATTCTTCCGATGGGGACTAGACAGCCCATTTCTCCCTTGCTCTTTGCTGTGGAGCTCCTGCAAACGTCCCTCTGCTTGTGTGCTTGCCCTGAGCCAGCTGATCACCACTTCCAGCCATCCATCCGCGCCTACGTTAATGTTACTCGGATTCAAGGCCAAGTGCTTCCAACAAGCCAGGGACTGCAGCAACTCAGGGTGGAAGAACACGTCCTCCTCACATCTCACCTGCCTGGTGCCTCCAGTCTTGCCTTTAGCATAGCACCAAGCCCTCATGTCCTGGGCCTGAGCTGAGCAGCTAGGCTGTCATAGGTGAGGCCATTTGGCCAAACCAGGAAATCTCACTTACATTAGGATGTTAAGGAGCCAGCAGTCAGGGTGAAGGGAGCTCGGTGGGGATAGCAGCCAATAATATCCCTAAGCAATTTGTCAAGTAGTCAACAGTTAAAAAAAAAAATAAAACAACCCCCCCAAAAAAAACCCTCTTCCTGTCCTGTTGATTCCTTTTATCATCTTTCTACGCCCAAGTCCACCCAACTTCACTCTAACACTCAGTGCCTTTATGTATCCAAGTTCTGTACCTGCTGCCCCATCAAAACTTACTCTCGGGTTGGGGTGGGGGAGGGAAGAAAAAAAAAAAACTTACTCTCCTGTGTACCAACCATTCTTTCAGTACTCTTCCTGCTGATGACAATGTGTTGGTGTCCCAGTGTGATAAATGCCTAACTAGTCTAGCTAACCTTACTCGCCTGGGTAATATCACCGTTCACCAGAGGCTTTAAGAAGACTTTCCAGAGTTGGGGAACTAAGGCACTATGGCAGATCAGTGGATTTTCTTTGGATGGAGAAAGGGTTCTTGGTACCCATCAAAGAGGGCTGCTCTTTGACCTATCCTACTGGTCTGGCTTATGGTTAAATGAAGCAATTGCAAAAGAGTTGAGGAATATAGGAATAAAGAGACCAAATAGGAACAAAATGCCAAGAAAATGGAGAAGGAACCACTGACTTCTCAAAAACAATTTAGTGAAACTTTGTGGTCTAGGGCCTTGCTCCTCAAAGTGATATGCAAGGACCAGCAGCATTGCAGCATCACCTGGGAGCTTGCTAGAAATGCAGAATCTTAGCCCACAGCCCCAGAACTACTGAATCAGAAACTTCACTTTAACAAGATCCTCAGGTGATTTCAAACACATGTTAACAATTGAGAAGCATTTTAAATAAAATCTTTCAACTCTGCCTAGCCCAGGAGACGAAAAGGGGCAATTAGTGTGATCACCCAAGGATCTAATAATAGGGTCTGGCACCACCATTGTCAGATGATAAGCACCGAAGAACAAGGCCAGAACCATCTGTTTAGGCCAATTAGGCCCAATCTATTTCATGACTAGGGACATATATCAAGTTATAGTTAGCACCCCTACCTACAGATGGCCTTTTTGCAAAACTGTCCTTAGTTACATGAATAAATAGGTGAGAGTGTGGCAAGCTTAACATAATTCAATCACTACTGCTGAATAAACAAATTGATTCCCATGTTCCACTAGGGAAGGGTAAGTATCATCATCTTCCTAATAATATTAAGAACAGGACTTTACAGAGTTCGGCAAATTATGGGCACTCAATATATGCTTGCCGATTAATGGTGAGAAGAGCTGATAATCATTTAGTGAAGCCAAAAGTCTTTACAAAATTAACAACTGGGATAAGTAGCTTTGCAAAAAAATAAGCAAAAAATATGCTGAACTTAAACTTATCTCTTCCCAAGGCAAATTTCAAAGTTACCTATTAGGATAATAAGGTGAGACTAGAGAACAAATAGTTACTGAATGTCTGCTCATTTACCAGGTGCCCTACATACTTGATCTCATTTCATCCATGTTTCTAGACCTGGCTGATGGCCAAAATTACTCATTTAGCACCTTGTTAAAGATTCCTGGAACCATGCTGAAGTTCTATTAAATCAGAATCTCAAGGAGTGAACCTCCTCCGGTGGGGAGCACCTTTCTAAGCAAAACTTAAAACCCATGAACCATAAGGAAAGAGATTGATAAATTTTAGTACATACTAATTAAACAGTTCTCCAACGGGGGAAAAAAAACCACAGTAAGCAAAGTCAAAAGACAAACCATAAACTGGGAGAAAAATTGCAACAACTCAAAGGGAGAATTTTACTAATATATAAAGGGCTCTTACAAATAGTTAGAAAAATAATCCAACAGAAAAATAGGCAAAGGACATGAATAGATATAGAGTTAAAAATGTGAATGGACATGTATACATGGGGAAATAACTGCGAACTAAACCATAATGGCAAAGAATAAAAATGTTTCATAGTACCTAGTGTTGGCAAGCATGTGAAGAAACGGATCCTCTCATTCACAGTTAGCTGGAGTGTAAATTAGTGCGACCACTTTGGAGAACAATATGGCAATGTCTATAGAAACTATTGATATGAACTCATTCACCCTACACATACTCATATATAAAAAGATATTTCTGTGTGAATATTTAAGAAATTAGCAACAGTGGTTCTTTTTTGGAAGAAGGGGTTACTGGCAATGTGAAGTGAGATTGTGTTTTATTGTTTTACTACATATTATAAGGTACATTGGAATTTGTCACACCCTCACTGTTAAAGAATTATCCATTTACACCCTTTACCTTGTGACTTTTAGTACCTCCCACTAGAGTAAGAGGAGTGTATTTCCCCTATTCCACTGCAGTTGGCCACATGACTTACTATGACCAAAGGAATATTAGCAGACTTGATGCTAATGGCTTGGCTCCTCGTGCTTCTTCTACCCACCAGTAGCCCTGGGTAGCTCCTGGTCCAAAGAGAATAATATACATGGACTAAACCTGGAACCAGCCCACAGAGCGGGGCCAAGCCCAGGCAAGCCCGAATGAGATCAGTGAACCTAAGCTGACTTACAAACCAAGCTGACTTACAAACTTGTGAATAGGAAACAGATGTTTGTCGTGGTATGACATTGGTACTTTGTGGGGGTCCTTATCATAATGCATTATTGCAACAATAACTGACTAATGCAATTCCCTTTACACTTAGAAATATTCACCATATGCATCTATTATTTTCCACCTAAGTATTTTTTATTTTTTTCTAAGTATTTTTAAAATCATAAATAATTATCTATCATTAGGATAAACTATGGAACATCTGTACATACTTTCTACTTCAGATTTATATTAAACTTAATTCCAGTGATAAAAATAAATGTTATTCCTATATAGCTGTGCTCCCACTTTCCCATTTTTGTACCATTAATATTATACATATTACATCTATTCATGTCACAAACCCAAGAATGCATTGCTATAATTATTACAGTATATGATTTTATGTCTTTTTAAGAAGCTGAGAGAAGAAAGGAAATCAAATATATATTTATATTGTTTGCATTGTTAGCCTTATTTACCACTTCTTATTCTCTTCATTTTTTCCAATGGCTATAAGTTACCTTCTGCTACTATTGCCTTACTCTAACATAACATTGCTTCCACCAACCTCATTTGTGCTGTTATTGTCAAATATTACATTTCTGCATGTTACAATCTTAGCAGCACAAATATACAACTGCTTTTTAAATCAGTGAAAAGAATAAAGGAAAAGAAATATTTATATTGTCTTTTATCATTACCTTTGCTGGTGCTTTTTTTCTTTTCATGTGGATTGAAATTACTTTGTGGGGTCACTTGCTTTCATACTGAAGAACCTCAATTAGCATTTCTTATAAAATGGATCTTTTGCAACAAATTCTATCATTATTTCATCTGAGAATGTTTTTATTTTGCCTTAATTTTTGAAAGCTCCTTTTGCTGGTTATGGATTCTTAATTCATAGATTTTTTTTCTTTTTGCAGCCTTTTGGGTATGTCATTCCAATGCTTTCTGGCCTCCATTGTTTCTGAGAGAAACCATCTTTTTCTCTTTATTGGGGTTTTGTTGTACGTGATAAGTCATTTTTCTCTTTCTGCTCTTAAGAGTTTTCTCTTTGTCTCTCAACATTTTTACTATGATGTGTCTGCATGTGGATCTCTTGGTGTTTATCCTTTTTATAGTTCATTGGCCTTCTTGGATATGTAGATTAATATTCATCAAATGAGGGAAGTTTTCAGCCATTATTTCCACAAATGTTTTTTCTACTCCTTTCTTTCCTCTCCTTCAAGTACTTCCATTATGCATACTTTAGTGTGCTTTAATGGCATCCCACATTTCACCAAGGCCCTATTCTTTTTTTCATTATATTTTTCTCTCTGTTCTTCGGATTGCATAATATCTAACGCTCTATCTTCAAGTTCACTGACTTTTTTTCTTCTGCCAGTTCAAATCTACTGTTGGGCTCCTCTAACAAACTTTCACTTTTGTTATTGTACTTTTCAGTCCCAGAATTTCCATTTGGTTCTTTTTTTAAAAAAAAATTCTATCTCTTAATTGTTATTATCTATTTGATTACATTTTCATCATAAATTATTTTACTTCTTTAAGCATAGTTTACTTTAGTTATTTAAACATATTTATAGTGACATCTTTGAAGTCTTTGTCTGTTAAACCTGACATTTTGGCCCTCTTACAGGCAGTTTCTATTGCCTGGTCGTTGTTTTTTTCTCTTTACTGTAAATGAGTCATGCTTTTCTGGTTTGTTTTTGCATATCTTGTTATTTGGAGTTGAAAATTGGAGATTTAAGGTAATGTAGCAACTCTGGACACTGATTCCCCCCCCCCACTCTCTGAGGCTTGTTTTTGTTTTTGCTTGTTGTTTATTTGTTTAATAACTTGGATAGGCTATTTTAGTGAAGTCTATTTTTCCCACATGTGAAGCCTTTGGTGTCATTCCTCAGTGGCCAAAGCCTAGGCCATGCACACAATCATCCTGGAATGACTGTAGTTTTAGCAGGGCTCTCTTAATTGTCTCTTTCCCTGACCTCTCTGTTAGGCTGTGTGCCTCATTAGGTATCACACCCAGATGTTATGCTCCAGGAACTGGGTTGAATTTTCTATTGTTTTCAACAATATTCCATGCATAAACTGTTCCATGGTCTGCACCAGTTAAATTTGGCCAAGACTAGTTTTGGGAGCCAGTCTTCAAGGTTTGCTCTGACTCCAGGATGGCTTTTCACTGCTGTCTCTTACCATGGTTCTCTAGTGAACTAGCTATCCTATGGTTTATCTTGTTGTTCTAAATTAAAAAGAGCTACTAGCCTCCTCTGATTTGTTTACCACCAAAATCTCCACTGTTTTTGAGTTCCCTTAGGCTCGAACTTCCCTCATATTCTATTTCAAATAAGTCATTTCATTTCAGGAAAGCTTCAGAACATTCTGTTCTTGTGGAATAAATATTGCTTTATTTACTGTATGCCTTAGGACAATTTCCAGTTTTTCTTTTAAAGTTTTCATCAGTTATGCTTGTTTCAACAGGGAGTGGATCTGTGGAGCTCCTCATACTGCCATCCCAGAAGTGGAACTCTTAAGTGAGTTTTTAAAGTTAAAATATTTGTGAAAGGAGTATGGATAGCAACACAAACTCTGCCCTTAAGAGGTAAATATATATTAGAAGGAAGAAGAAAACTCACAGGTCACAATGGCACAGGTGAGAATACAGTGAGTTCACTTCGAGCAGGAGAAATTTTAGGGAGTCAGAGGAGGGAAAATAATGTTGGGAGGAATCAAGGAAGGCTTCATGAATGAGGTAGCATCTGAGGATGGTTTAAAATATAGGTGGATATGAAGAGGGGAATTTCAGGCAGAAGACAGAGCATCCATTTATTCATTGTTCAGTGAATATTTGTTGAGAGTGCACTGTACGTCAGACACCATTTCTAGGTGCTGGGTATACAGCAGTGAACAACACAGACAAAAATCTCTGCCTGAATGAAACTTAAATTCTGGTGGTAAAGGTGTGGGGGGAGTGGGACAGAAAAGAAATTAGTTTATAAGTAAGTGGTATAATATAGCAGAGAATGGTGCTATGAGAAAAGTAAAGCAGGGTAGGTTATATGGAGAGGGCCAGGAAAACTTTAATTTTAAATAGAGTGGTCAAGGAAGCCTCACAGGAAAATCAAGGTTTGAGGAATGTCTTAAAGGAGATAAGGGAACAAGCCCCATTCTATAACTGAGAAAGAATGTTCCAGGCAGAAGGAATAGGAGGTGCAAAGGCCTTGGGGCAGGAGCATGCTCAGCAAAGGAAAACAGCAAATAGACCAGTGTGGCCAGGACTAAGTGAGTAAGGATTCAAAGTGGTAGAATTCAAGTTCAGTGAAATAGCAAGAGGGCCAGAGAGGCTAAGCATGAGCAAGTGTGTATGGCAGAACTCTGTGGTGCATTTTATGAGAAAAGGGGCCCATGTGGTTTGTGGCCTAGAGTCCCTAGAAAGGATGAGTGAGAGAGACAGAGATCTGGAACAATAGACTGGAGCCAATATGTGGAGGGCCTCAAATGTCAGGCTGAGGATCTTGTATTTAATTCAGTGGGAGAGACAGAGCTTCATAGGTATAAACTTCAGAACCCAGACTCATAAGGAGGCAGTATATGTCTTCTCTTCTCTCCTCATTTTCCTCCTTGTTTTATCACCATCTCCCTACTGAGGCCAGAAGTGGGCAAAAGCAGCAAGCTCAAGCACCAGAAGGCAGGTACAGGCCAGGGATAACCACTGAGCTGGCTCTCCCCTCTCACATCTCAAGCCTTGACTGACTTCTTGGTGGGGAGGAGATCCCTGTCTAATACTCAACAGCTTTCTTTGACAAAACTAGTTCTCATGTTTTACTACACTGTCAGGAAATTTCTCCTTACATGTCACCTCAATCCCTTTACCTTTGGTTCATTCCTTAGAGAAACAAGCAACTCTTCCATCAGCTTGGGTTTCTGAAGAGAACAGGAAAAAAATAAGACTTTGACTGAAAAACCTCTGTTGCCCTCAAAAAAAGGAAGTCAATATTTATTTATTTTTATAATCACCAAGAAACCCCTTGTCAAAGGAAAGTCAGATATCACTAAGCATCAGCACATTTGCCAGAAAGGGTGAAGTCAGTTATATATAGCCTTCTAAATCAATTGGTTGGAGCTTGGGCTTTTGTCACTAAAAGAAGAAAATCCTCTGCATTATAATAAAAGAAAATCCCAATCAGAACAACAAAAAACAGTAATCCCGTGCTTAAAGAAGCACCTCTGACACTTAGGGAAATGGTTTTGCTACATCAGGAGCCAAGACTGTCTCTATAATGATGCTTTAAATTGGACTTGTACTTCAAATAGCAATGCTGTAGGTTAAGGTTTCTGGCTTTGACATGAGTACTTTTAAAGCACTGAGAAGTTGGGGCCAATCTTAAAGAAAGAGAGTGCCATAAGGTAATTAATTATTGTAGTGTGTTTCTAGATAAACACTCTTGTACAGCATTCTAGTAATTGAAACTCTCAGCTGTCATTTCAGTTCATTTATGGCACAAGGAAAACTGCTCCTTTTAAGATGCCCTGGCAACATCGTGCGATTCTGTAATATGTTCTAGATCATCAGAGAAAATTTTAAGTATCCTCTACATCAATTTACCATCAAGTATATGATACTGTTGTCTCAGTATTTGAAAACTGGTATATGAATGATAAGTTTTATTAACCAGACTGCTGGATTAACCAGAACATCATTTTCCTTAGCCATACCCAATAGCTGATACTTTAACACAATAAAAATCATGTTTGGGCTTCCCTGGTGGCGCGGTGGTTGAGAGTCCGCCTGCCGATGCAGGGGACACGGGTTCGTGCCCCGGTCCGGGAGGATCCCACATGCCGCGGAGCGGCTGGGCCCGTGAGCCATGGCCACTGAGCCTGCGCGTCTGGAGCCTGTGCTCCACAACGGGAGAGGCCACAACAGTGAGAGGCCCGTGTACCGCAAAAAAAAAAAAAAAAAAATCATGTTTTACCAGAAATTGTTACAGAATAAGAATAAACACCAGGAGTAGCTTTATCATTGCATGCCATGGCCTTGTGATCTGCTCTAAACTTTAAGACAAAGATCTTTCTTAACAAAATTTCAAAGCCCTGTCTTAGACAATTCAGGCTGCTATAACAAAAATACCATAGACCTGGTGATTTAAACAACAAACATGTATCTCTCACAATTCTGGAGGCTGGACATCTAAGATCAGGGTGCCAACATGGTCGGGTTCTTAGTGATGGCCTTTTTCCTGGTCTCTTTGTGTCCTCACATGATGGAGAGAGAGGGAGAGAGAGGAAGACAGGAAGGGGGAGAGAGAGACAGACAGAGTGAGGGGGGTAGTAAAGAAAGAGGGAGGCAGGGAGAGAGAGAGAAAAAAAAAGGAGCTCTCTGGTGTCTCTTCTTATAAAGGCACTAATCCCATTAATAAGGGCTCCACCCTTATGACCTAATTACCTCCTAATGTTCTTACCTCCTAATACTGGGGGTTCAGATTTCAACATACAAATTTTGAGGGGGACACGAGCATTCGGTCCATAACAAACCCCTATTCTCTAAAAGAGTGCCAACTTTCAGCAGGCAGTTTAACTTAAAAACACCAAGAGCCATTGAAAGCCTCCAATAAGAACTGCCCCCAACACCAAGCCCCATACCACCCCCAATATAAATCTTCACTTCTTAGAATATAAGACAACATCTTAGGGATCTGGGTAGCTGTTATTTACTTCCCGTGAAGGTACCAAAGAAAATTCACACTTGTCAAAAACATCACTAATTAATTCTCAAAAGGTAAGATTTCACTTTGTTGGACTTTCACTGCATGCTGGTTATTTTAGATCATACACGTTGAAGCAAAGCAGCAAAGCTCCGTGCAGAACATACCCAGGTGGGAATCAGAAAATCTGAAAAATTTTTCTGTTGCTGTTGTGGTTGTCTTTAAAATCATCTGTTTCTTTTTTGGTATCTCTGTTTTTCTCTCTCTAAATTGCCTTGGGAGGAGGGGTGGGGAGTGATATTGTCACCTGATAGGGATAAGATACAGAATGATAAAAAGTTCCTGCAAATCATTTAGAATGCCTTGGAGATAAATACCAACTAGCTACTATTATAGTATCATTAATAAGCTAAAAATAATAATCAGACACAGTTAGTGGAAATGCTGTGCTAACATAAAATACACTGTTTCATAGCAGAAAGGATGGATTTGGATCTTGATATTCTTCTTTCTCTTTTTCCTAGTATTGCCATTCCATCATGAATCATACCGGACATCCATTCTCAGGTCCTCTGAGTCAGTCTCCTTATGTGATGACCAGGAGTCAAAATTTGTTTCTCTTTTCCTTGTCGTGGTCACAAGCTCTAGACACAACAGTAATCCTACCAATTCACTTCAGATCAACAAAACCATTATCAATGTTGAATCTTTCTAAATCTTTCAATGAGAAAATGTCAATAAACAGAAATTTCTCTTTCATATGCCAAAAATTCACACAAGAATGCTAAGACCTCTTCAGCAATTTAGAACCTCTGACACTTTAGATCATCTTTCACTTCTTTTGTCAGGATTGTGGCATAAAAGTGTTATGCTTTAAATTATTTATCATGTCACTTCTTAGAGTTATCTCTTTTTTTAGCTGAATTAAGAGATTAGGCACATTGCAATAAAATAACCCCTGGGCTTTGAAATATATAGTAAGGTGAAATTATTTTTAATGATACCTTTGATTTATATTTTAATTTTAAATGCACAAAGTGGCATCATTAAACATACTTTAACTTTTTTATAATAAATCAGTGGTACCTTAATTACTATGTTATAAAGTAAGGACACATAAATTATTCATACATATCTACTGCAAATCGAATATTTAAAACTAGCTTTATTTTCCATATTCTGGTCTCATCTTAGCCACTAGTGGAAAATAGTCCATTTCACAGCTGCTGCTAATATGACACAGTTGGCAGTCTTTGCTTGGAATAGGCTTAAAAGTGAATGAAAAGAGAAATGTCAATGTTGTAGAATATAGATAAGATGAGAACATCCTTCCAGCGAAATTGAGCATTTACACAATGACAGAATAAGGAACGAGTTCTCACAAATGTTACTGTTGGTTAAAGGAGAATTTAGACATCCAAATATTTTAGATTTTGTCCTTTGAGGTTTATTGATTTTATGGGGTTTTCTTATTTAACTCATTATTTGAGAACATCGCACTAAGGACCTCCCTCTCCCTCCCGATTTGCTCCAAGTCGCCTGTGCACTTTGCTCCTATTCCCTAAGGGCTTGGGTGAGCACAGAACTTTCACTTTATGCCTCGTTAGGTGTGAAGAACAGGCAAGAGTGAGGACCAGGAATCAGTGGTGTGATGGAAGCTATGGATCCAGCCCCTTACAAGGTCATGGTTTTGTCTCCTTGGTGCTCTCCCAGGCTGGCAGAGAAATTGAGATGAGGCAAAGGCCCTATTTAACCCCTCTCTGCAGTACCAGTTGCCCTGCCACAGAAACTCTCCCACTCGCATCACTACCCAGGTGGGGGTACCTTTAGCAAAAACTGTCAATTTGATTCTTCTCCTCCTTCCTTTTGGTATCTAGAAGCCCAGGCTGCACCTCTAGCTGCGCAAGGGCTCCCATTAGTCACCTCACCCGAGCCTTCTCTTTCCCAGCAGCACTCTACACTTGAAAACTTTCTCCTTCTCCTCTTGCCCTTCAAACTTCCCTTGGATCCAGCCCCTTGGATCTTTGCTCTCTATTTGCAAACTGAGAAAGTGCTCAGGCTATAACGGGTTGTTGTAGTAATATGTATAGTACTGAATGCTAACAGAAGCCCTTTCTTTATCCCCAAGAAGAGCTTGGGAATGTCCAGCTCTGTAGCAAGAAAGGAAGTCATTGTGTGGGGAATCGGACCCCTTCAATGTTATCCACCACAGTGCTAGATTACCCAAAGGCACAGAATATACTACTTAAGGCACCAACAAATCAGCTGTTCTCACCCACTCCCATACCAAGAAGAACAAATTCTGAAATATGTTGGAATTTGATAAATAAAGGGGGAAAAGCAATGATTTAGTCATCCAGGAGAAAATTAGAACTTTAAAAACATTCAATTATTTTAAGGTTTGGAGCTTTTACAGGTGGAGGCATAATTTTAGAGCTTAGAACCTCTAAAGATCTTGTCCCTGCCCCAAGGCTAGGTGGACTGTTATTGCCATTGCCACAACCCTTTCCGCCTTGTAAGGTCAAGCACAGCTAGGATGCAGGGAGGAAGAGAATGTAAGCTGTAGCACATGGGACCAGGTGCAAGTACAGGAACAATAACTCTAGCCTTCTTAATGGTTTCAGGCTCTCTTACTCTCATTAGACGGCCTGGGAGGCCCTACATTGCTCCTGGGATATATGTCAATGCAAGCCAAAATGATCAGTGCAACTGTGAAGGAGAAGATTCTTTGATGATGCTAACTCTGGCCCTTCCCCACAAGTGCCCGTCCCCTCCAGAACTTACTGTCCCTAACTGCTCCATTGAAGTTCAGCAGCCCATCAGGTTTATATTTCTTTCTGTCCTTGACTCTCCCCCCACTGCTCCCTGCCCTCCCGCAAAATCATTAAAGTAAGAACTAATTTGGTAAACTCATTTCTAATAATGAGTTTGAGAGGGCGATCATTTGCAGCAATAACATGAGCCTGGAAGTCAGATAAATTTGGATTTGAATTCTAGCAGCACCAATACAATACTTATGAGCTGCATGACCTTGGGCAAAGTAACCAGCCTCACTGTACCTCAGCTCCTCAGCTGTAAAATGGGTATAATAATAATCATACCCACTTCATTAGAGATTGTTTTAAGAATTAAATAATATATTATATGAAAAATATTAATATTGGCAGATAGACACTCAGAAAGTGTTAGTTCCTTTTCCCCTAACGAGAAAAGAAACACATGTATATTTGCATAGTGAGGTTACAACCCAATGTCTTTGGTTTTTAATTCAAGCAACAAAATACTTATGGAGCATCTACTATGTGGCAGGCACTCTTCTAGGTTCTGGGGATTCTGAACAAAATAGACAAAATTCTACACCTTCATGGTGCTTATATTTTAGTAGAGGGAGATAGATCCTAAAAAATAAATAGATATGTATATAACATATCAGATGTTGATAAGTGATATGAAAAGAGATAAAGCAGTGGCAAGGGAATAGATTGTGTGGGGTATGCAGGGAGAGTTTCAATTTAAAATAGGCATGGACATATATACACTACCAAACATAAAATAGATAGCTAGTGGGAAGCAGCTGCATAGCACAGGGAGATCAGCTAGGTGGTTTGTGACCACCTAGAGGGGTGGGATAGGGAGGGTGGGAGGGAGGGAGACGCAAGAGGGAAGAGATATGGGAACATATGTATATGTATAACTGATTCACTTTGTTATAAAGCAGAAACTAACACACCATTGTAAAGCAATTATACTCCAATAAAGATGTTAAAAAAAATAGGGAGCTCAAGGTGGAAAGCTCTATATAGATATCTGAGGGAAGTTCATCCCAGGCAAAGAAAACAAGTATAAACTGTCAGGTGGGAGTGTGTCTGGTATGTTCAGAGAACAGCAAGGAGGCCAGGGGGCTGGAACAGTGTTAATGAGGGGAACTAATAGAATCTCACAGAGGTAAGTTGTGAAGTCAGATCATGTAGACCTCAAGGATCATAGCAAGCAATTTGGCTCTTACTTTGTGTGAGATGAAAAGCCACTGGCAGGTTTTCGAGCAGAGAGTGACATGATCTGACATGCATCTTAAGAGTCAGTGGCTTTGTTGAGATAGACAAGAAGGGGAGAAAGAGCAGAAGCACAAATCCAACACCAACCAAGATATTATGGTGGCTTAGACTAGAGTGGTAGCAGTGGAGATGAAGAGAAGTAGACTGGTTATGATATGTTTACCCATATCAAATGGTGGTAAATGCTCGGGAGAATACTAACTTAGCATAAGAGGGAAAGGTTTCTGGGCTCTGGGTAAAGTTGTCAGGAAGTCTGATGCTCACAGAACACATTGCAGGGAAGGAGGACAACATTGTGGAAAAATATGTAGAAAATCGATTTGAGGCAGACACCGTTACAGGGCTTTGTGACCCATCTAGGCCATTGTTCTCAACTCTGCATTGCATAGCAGCAGAATTCTCCCCCTACCCCATCTACAAATATTCACACTTAGAGTTTAAAATACACCTCAGAAGTGCTTTACTATTATGAAAGCAGTAATTCCCAACATTGATTGCACATTAGAATCACACAGCCTTTTAAAAAAATACCCAGGCTTAGGCCTCACCCAGACCAACTTAATCAAAATATATGGTGGTGGGGCTCAGGGATCAGCATTTGTTCAAAAGCTCTCCAGCTTTTTTGACTGTACAGCCACAGCTGAGAATCACTGTTCTATATCTGTGCTTTTAATATCAGTCCTCTTACGTTACACCTCACAGTTTTGTTTTCAGATCTGTTTTCTAGAGTGTACCTAGAGAGCAAGATAAAAATCTCGTATTCTAAGAAATAATAACCTTAATAATGCTATCAAACAGTGATATAACAAGGATAGGGAAGTGGAGCAATTGCCCTGGGTGCAGAAAATAAGGGGTATATTTTCTTTAGAGAATTTAAAAATAATAATAAAATTGACTAAAAGTCATTTTACTTTTTAGCACCAAGTGCCATCATTTCTAAACAATGTTAATGATAAAATCTCCTCACAAGGCAGATCGCTCCTACTGCTCTCCCCTCTTAGTATGCCTCTACTAACATAATCACTTTCGTAACCATGTGTGGGAAGTGCAATTGCTATAAGTTGGTTTCAACTATAATTTCACAAAGGAGAGAACAAGAAAGACATCTTTACAAAAAGAATCTTCCAGAGTTGTTAAAGCAATTTAGGGAAAAAAGGCATTCTTTAACTATACTAGCTTTGCATAATAAGCCCCCTCTTTTTTTTGCAAAAGAAATAGTGATGGGCTTCCCTGGTGGCGCAGTGGTTGAGAGTCCGCCTGCCGATACAGGGGACACGGGTTCGTGCCCCGGTCCGGGAAGATCCCACATGTCGCAGAGCGGCTGGGCCCGTGAGCCATGGCCGCTGAGCCTGCGCGTCCAGAGCCTGTGCTCCGCAACGGGAGAGGCCACAGCAGTGAGAGGCCCGCGTACCACACACACAAAAAAAAGAAATAGTGATGTTTGAATAAGAGCACACGATAGATGGTTAAATATCGTATCCATACACACTTCTTTGTACAACTGATGTAGTAGATACGATGAATTGGAACATAGCATCCATTCCCACCTCCTTCTAGTGTGCCTGCCTGTAATACAGATACCAGAAGGCTGAAAACTCCATGGTTCTAGATGCAAATTAGGGAAATTTCAGTGAGGTAAGGACATCTTCCTGCAGCTTTGGCCATTGCTAATAACCAAAAGCAAGATCTGGAAGCCTTGGGTCTTGCTGCAACAGCATTCCAGGGTCCAGTCACTAGATCTTTATCAAGAGGCAGTTGTAAAACAATTATTCTCCAATAAAGATGTTTTAAAAAAAAGAGGTAGTTGTAGTAATGGCAGTGAATTCCTTATTGCCGGGTTGCCAATATGGCAATGTGGTCTTAAGGTCAACTTTAATGTTCTAGTCATGACCTCCTCACTGCTGTCATGCCTCACCTTCTTGAATGTAGCACTGTTAACAGTACCCTGATGGGCCAGTTAGTCCTTCCCAGAAGTCTAGCCTACAGTCCACTTCTCTAACCGAGAATTTTATAAGCACCTGCTTCCTTGTATTAAACAATTATCTGCTTAAAATAGCCCAAGTGACTGTTTCATATAAATGAGTGCTAACTGATACAGTATTAGGTACCATTCAACCATTCGGCAAATATTTGTTAAGCAATTATTTCAGTGAACATGACAAGTAAAAATCCCTGCCCTGATAGAGCTTATATTCTAGTGGCAGGATACAGAAACTAGAATAAATATATGTTTTAAGTAAATGATATAGTATGCTAGAAATTGATAGTTCTTTTGAAGTAAAATAAGAGAGATAGGGAGTGCCAGGGTTTGGAGAGGATGAAATTTCAAATGAAGTGACCACATTATTCTTCATTAAGAGGGTAACATTTGGTGAAAGACTTGAAAGTAATGAGTATCCATACTAATTGATCAGATGTCCATTCTAATTGGTCAGTGCCTCTGACATACCGATTGGAAAAGTTACTGAATATTACACATAGAAACTGGAGCAATTCATAACAATATGAATATTCTGAACCTCCAAAGTCCACTAAATTTCCTTTGCCAACAGAAGAAGCCCCTCCTCATAAGCTGGTAAATGTGGTCCTGCCTTGCTGAAATACCCCATAGTGCTACCACCCCTCAAAGTCTGACTGGAGGAGGGAGAAGAATCACATGCAAAAAGTATTCCAAGATTCTGTTAATTTTTGTCTGCATAAATGTGAGGAATATGTGTAAGGATGGATTAAGACTCTTACAAAAAGGAAGAACATACTTCTTGATAGGATTTGTAGAAATGGCTACACTTAAAATAATCCCTGATTTAAATGTACTAGCTCAGAGAGCACACATGATTTATCAATATGGCCAATCAAGAGTAGAAGCTCTGGTAAAACTCCTGCAGTTTGGGCTGCACCCACAGATTACAGCTCAGTTCTGAGTCATTTTGGTGACCCAGAAAATCTCAATCCTAATATTAGATTAAGATGATCCCAGATTGCTAGTGTTCTCAGGTACCTGGCAGAAGCAACAGAAAATACTTCATTTCTGGAAGATAACATTATCTCAAGCTTCATATTATTTCTAAAAACAAACGCTTTAATAAAGTATCTGGCATACATGAAAGATAAACCAAACAAGGCAATACAAACAAGAAATAAAAGCAATGACAAGGCATAGAAACAGAACCACAGGATTCCAGATATTGAAATTTTCAGACACAAAATTTGAAATAACTATGTTTGCTAGTTTCTAGGAGATAAGGGCAATGATGGAAAATTTAAACAGAGAACAGGGACAGAGAAACACATAGCAGATTTTTAAACAGTAGAAATTCTAGAAGTAAAAACTACAATAACTGAGAATAAGAATTAGTAGTTGAGTTAAACAGAGATTAGATGCAGAGGAAGAGAGAACTCATGAACTAAAATATAGTTCTGAAGAAAATATCCAGAAGGATTCATGGAGCAGGTATGAAGTATGGGTAAATAGAAGGGAGGACAATTCTGCTTCTGAGTGTATACCCAACAGAAAAGCAGGTACATGTACATTGAAAGACAGATGTAAGAATTTCATTACAGCATTATTGTAACAGCATCAAAACAAAAATAACCCAGACATTTTTCAACAAAATGGATAAATTGTAGTATATTCATAAAGTGAATAATATACAACAATCAAAATGAACTATAGCTACATGTGACAACTTGGGTAAATCTCACAACTATAATAATGAGCAAAAGAAACCAGATAAAATAGTATATATATATATAAATATATATATATATATATATATATATTCCCATTTAATGCATACTCCCAATATATGCTTTCATTTAAACAAGGTTCAAAGACAGGTCAAATATTATGTGATTAGGGATGCACGTTAAGGTAGTAAAAATTGTATATAAATGTAATTTAATGCTTACCATAAAAAGCAGGATAATAGTTATAATTTGGAAAGAGGGAGAATTATTTGACTAGAAAGTAGCATACAAAGGATTTCTAGGGTGTAGGCAATGCTCTATTTTGTAATCTGAATGATTATTGTACAAATGTTCACTTTATCATAACTCACTAAGCTGTATATTTTTGTTTTATGCACTTTTCTGAGCGTGTGCTATATTTCACTAAAAAAATCGGGGGGGGAGTTTAAAGTAACCACTATAGTGGCTGTCCCCTGTAGTTTGGAGAGGAAGGTGGGAGATCCACTATTGAAATGGTCTCCCTTATTTCAATGGGAATGATGGTATCAAAGATACCGAGTGGCAGCACTGAACCACCAGATGCAAGGTCAGCGTGCTTAGTGTGGTAAGCAGCAGAGCTAGAGTAACATTCAGAATGGCTTGACCTATAGAGGACTTAGGTAGTAGCTAATTATTTATGATGCCCTTGGACTAAAATAGATGAGCAACCTACTAAATTCCTACTGGATCTATATAACACAGTCCCTTACCGAATTACCAAACCTGAGACAATTGACAAAACAAAAGCTCCTTTAGGGAGAATCTTGTAATACAACCATAAGTACGCACTATACATCTTTATTCCTAGATTTACCAAAAGGAAGTTGTAATCATTTATCAGGAAAACTGCATACTGGGGAAAGAGAAATACCTAAAACCTTTAGAGATCATTGGACACTGGTTTTGAGCTATGCTAATCCCTGGAGATCCAAAATGTCATTGTGGTCTACTGGTAAATGCAAGGACTTATAGGAGTCTGATGACAAAATGGGATTTTGGGCATCTCACAGTGGGCTCAGTAGGTCTGTGAACCAATCATGTGGCTATTTTTCCAGGTCCCAAATGCATAAATTGGAATTATTATTTGGCAACTACTGAAACCCCCACATTGGCTCCCTAACCTGTACAACAAGGGCTATTATGGAAAAAAGAGCCAAGTGAAAGCCTGTGGAACTTCACTCTCTACCCAAAGAGTAAACCAAAAAGAATATTGTATTACTGGGAGAAGCACAAACAGTAGTGACACCATCAAAGACACGTGCAGGGATTGTGATTCCTATCACTTCCCATTTAAGCGACCTATTTTGCCTTTGCTGAAGAGTCAGGTCTTAGAGACTGACAAGAAATCATCTTCAGCTTAATCAGTGAGAAACTCCAATTTGCAGCTACTGTTCTACATGTAGTCCCTTAAAGAGACTGAAGTAAATCAACACAGTCCCCAGCACCTTGTATGCAGTTATCAATCTGGCAAATGCTTTTTTTTACCCCTTGTACCACTCAGCAAGAAAGACCAGAAGCAATTTCCTCTAATCTAACAAGAACTGCTCTTAGATTGACACTGTTTTATTTCAGGGTTACATCAACTTTTTATAAAAATTTAGAACACTGGAACCCTGATCATCCCACAGGACATCATGCCACTCTACTATTATCGATGACATCATGCTGATAGGGACATGATAAGCAGGAACTCCAAATACCTTGGTGCTTAGGAAATAAAATCCATGAAAATCAGATCAAGACAGTTTTATAGATGCGTTCTACCACACTTTCAAGAAATAGATAGTCCCAGTTTTATACAAATACATTCAGATAATAGAAAATGAGGGAATACTACCCAACCTATTTTTCAAGACAAGTATAATCAGACACAAGAACAAAGAAATTATGAGAAATGAAGATTATGGATTCTCTTGACTCATGAATACAGATGCAAAACTCCTAAGAAAATATTAGTTAATCAAACCCAACAGCATATAGAAAAGACAGTATATCATAACCAAAATGAATTCATCCTAGATGTGCAAGGATGGTTTAATACTAGAAAAATCTATAAATGTACCTTACTATATTACTGGATTAATATGGAAAACTACATGATTATTTCAGTAGATATGAAGTCTTTCATCAAATTAAAAACACTTTTATGATAAAAAGGTAACAGTTCTTAAATTAGAAGTGGAAGAAGACATGTCTTAACCTGATAAAATACCTATAAAATAATCGTAAAGTTAGCATTGCCTAAAGTGAGTAAATATTGGAAGCATTCTCTTTAAAATGAGGAACAAGACAAGGAAACCCATTATTACCACTTTTAATCAATATTGTACTTGGAGTTCTGATCCAGTATAATAAGACTGTAAGACTGTAATAAGAAATATAAGGATTGGAAAAGAAGAAATGAAACTGTGATTATTTGAATATTATTTGTAGATGATGTGATAATGTCTTTAGAAAACCCGAATAACTCACATCGTTAGAAATAACAGAAGAGTTTAGCAAAGTAGCTTCCTATAAGATCAATATAAAAGAGCATTTTGCATTTCTGTTCACCAGTAGCAAACCATGAAAATGTACTTAAAGAGAAGACAAAATTTACAATAATATCAGGAATATCAAGTATCTGGAAAGAAATCTAATAAAAGATGTATAAGACATCTATAGGGAAAATTACAGAAACCGACCCATGAATGAAACTCTGATATAAGACAGAGATGGCACATCTGCTCAGTGGAGAAAGTAGGGGCAGTTCAATAAATGGAGCTGATAAAATGGCTACCATGTGGAAAAAGATGAAATCAGTCTCTACCTCACACCACATCCAGAAAACCACTTTAGATGGATTAAGGATTTAAAAGTCAAAAATAAAACTTTAAAACACTTTGTAGAAAAAATGCATGAAAATCTTTTAGCCCTTGGGGTAGGGAAATGTTTTGTTAACAGGACACTAAAATATTGATAATTTTGACTATAATAAAACTCATTAAAAGACACCTAAAAGAAAGTGAAAAAGACAGCTACAAACTGGAAAACTGTACTCACAGAACATACAATCAAGAAAGAATTAGTATCAAAAATACATAAATTCTATATAACCATAAGAGAAGCACAAACACCCAATAGAAAAAATGGGCAAGGGATATTTCACAGAAGAGGAAACACATAAGGCCAAAAATGTATGAAGCAAGTTTAACATCAGTGGTTATTGAGGAAATTCAAATCAAGACCTCATTCAGATACCAGTTTATATACATTTTACTAGCAAAAAAGTAAAAGTCTAACAATACCTAATGTTGGAGATGATGTGTAGCCATCATATGACTTACATATTGCCTCTGGAATGAAGATTTCTGCAACCACTTTGAAAAACAGTTTCACATTGACTCCTAAATTTGAACATTTACATGGCCTATGGCTAAGCAATTCCACTCCCAGGTATATAACAGACAAACTTTTCCATATATACAATGGGAAATATGTATAAGAATGTTCACAGCAGTACTGCTTACAATAGTAAAAGCCTGGAAACAACCTTAATGCCCATCAGTGAGAGAGAGGATGAATAAACTGCGGTATAGACATAATGGATTAGTATAAACCAGCCAAAATGAATGAAATAACAGTAACATACAGCAATAGGTATGTTTTTTAGAAAAATGAGTTAAAAAATCAAAATAAATCCTAAACATTACATGCAGCATGATATCCATTCTATAAAACACAACTAAATAATTAAACTCTTTAGGAATATATTTCCATGCAACACAACTATATAAAAACAGAACAAGGAGATCATGAAAAGGAGAAACAGGTTGGTGCTATTTCAGATGGAGGGAAATGTGGTGCTGGGAGAGGTTATTGTTAAGGTGCTAGCTTTTGTTTTGAGTGGTTGGGTTGAGAATGCTCATTACATTATTAAAAACAAGTACATTTAATTAAATAACCAAAAACTAAATAAAGGCAGGCTATATATAAACCAGTGATAAAAATGTGTTCCTGAAGTACAGTAAAAAAAAAAAAAAAATGGAATTAACAGAAGACCACAGCAACCCAAGCCAGTAGAACCATGAAGGACCCATGCCCCTTAGGAACAGTTTTAGGTCACCTCACCAAGTTAACAGCCCAACCTGCAGAGGTGCTGGCTGAAGGCAAAAGAACACAGTAAAGATACAGGAAGATGCAATTTATAAATACTTAGGAGACCACGCCTTGTAACCAGTTTCAAAAAGAGAATTGCTATAGTCATCTTATTTTCTTCCTTGTTTACACACACACACACACACACACACACACACACACATTTTTTCCTTTCCCTTTCTCTTTCCCCAACCATTTTATGCAAAAATGTATTGGTAGTAATTAAGTTTATTATAGCCTTTAAGTTATATCATCTCCAGGTGGGATCATGACAAAAGCATATGATGAATGAACATCATGTAAAGATACATTCAGTTACTAATAAGACTCTGTATCTTCTCCCTTTTGGAAGGGGATGGATGCAGTTTTGTTTTTACCAGAAAGAGTTGCGTTATATTGGGTATTACCATATTATCATTGTTATTTTTGTAAGTATGGAAGGACAAATGTGTATCATGTTTAGTAGCAAAAAAAGGTGGTGAACATGGTGAACTGCATCAGCACCCATTCTCACCTCCTTCTAGCATGCCTACCTGTACCACTTATCCTGGAAAAATAAAATCTACCTTTCTGAGACTCTCCTACAGTCATGTTTCTGGATGTAAATTAGGTTCCACAAACTAGATGTACTTTCATGAGCTTTAGAGGAGAGAAGTGCTTTGAGGATCATTTTCCTGCTGCTTTGATGATTGTTGCTGGCAAGCAGTCTTGAAGACCTTGGATTTTTCTCCAGCAGCATTCTAGCTCCCATTAGCTTAGCTGGTGTTGAGAGGCAGTTGTATTGGGGTGAAGGGTGGACTCAGCTTTGGATACCCTGGCATCATCTTCATGAGGTGAAGAGGTAGCTGCAGTAGTAGTGGCTTCCAGATCCCTCAAGCACAGTCATGGTTATGTCCTTGAACTCAACAGTTCCAGTGGGAAGTTCCTGATTCTCTGCCTTCCTGTTGTGAGCAGAGGTAGCCTGTACTCTGAAAGACCAGTTCTTCAGTGTTATTCTCAGATTCACTTCTGGAGTCCAGTTCAGAACTCATTCCTCTAGCCCAGCCAATATTTTGGAAGGCCCCTCTTCCATGTATTACATACCTAGAAAGGGAGAGTAGTTTTTGTTTCCTACAACTGAATCCTCACTGATACAGGTGCACTCTTCAGAAATAATTTTTACAACAAATCCTTATTTGCTTATTGAAGAGAATAGTATAAGACCCTAGTTTCATTTTGATTGAATTTCAGGGGAATGTTTAGCTTATAAAATGTTAAATTTAAATTTCTCTAACACCCAGCTTATCTATCAAGCTTTTAATTATATATGCAAACATGTTTTCATAAAATAATTAACCACATGACAAAGAAAAGACCCTGCTCCAAATATTTATGGATTTGTAAATTACTCCTGTCATTTAAACTAAGCTTTTAAAATACATGCATTTTCACTAAAATAAATTGAATTAAACTTCGTCTAATATCAGCTTATATTTATTGAGGGCTTATTCTGAGCTAAGCAGTGTTCCATCATCCTGCTTTCTCTTTTTTTCTTCCTTACCACAGATCTTTGATCCCCAGAAAATAGTCTTATTTTTCAAAGGCTAACATGGGTTTATTTTAATGGTTAAAGCATACACAAGTGTGTTTGCAGCTTGAAGAGGTACAGTCTTCTATGGATTTGGGTTCATTTGTAGGCCTAGCTATCGTACCATTAGAAGTATCACAAACAATACAGAGAGAGTAAATTCAGAAGGCAGTAAACCCTTACTTGCATGTTGATAGTAGGAAATATAGACCTTCTCGATAGGCACTGTGCTATAATGAATTCATATAATGCTGATGCAGTTAAATACTTGAATTTCTAGAAACATATTCCCCACTGACAAATGAGGTACACCTTGTATTTCAAATATTTCCACCTTTCTCCATCTCCATACGACTACCCAGTTATAAGCTGTTATAAGTTATAAGCTTTCATCATCTCTCATCTTGATTTCTATTGCAGCCTCCTAACTGGTCTCTCTGTTCTACTCTTCCTTTCCCATGTGCTCTTTACAGAGAAGTCAGGGTGATATTTTGTTAATGGTTACATCAAAACATATCTCTGCTCTTCTTAAAACTCTTTAATTCCTTCTCTCTGCATTTAGGACAAAAATCTCCAATCCTTAACGTAGCCCTCAGGATCCTTCATGATCCGGTACCTGCTAACTCTCTAGCCTCACCCTCTCACTACTTAGACACCTCAATTTCTCCATCTTGCATTCACCTTCTTGAATATCCAGTTTCTCTCCTGCCATAGTGCCATCTTATTTGCTGTTTCCTTTCCTTGAGACACTTTCCACTTCACACTGCTGGTTCCTTCTCATCCTTCAAAGTCTTAAATGTCAATTCCTCAAAAAAAGCCTCTTCTTTCTCATAGGACTTTGTGTCCTTCCTCCATTTCAGTTACACTTATATATATTTCTGAATGTACTTCTTTATTGTCTGTCTCTCCCACTAGACTATAAACTTCATGATGTTAAAAATGGGTGTACACACTACTATATTAAAAATAGATAACCAACAAGGACCTACTGTATAGCACAGGGAACTCTGCTCGATAGTCTGTAATAATCTAAATGGGAAAACAATTTGAAAAAGAATAGGTACATGTATATGTATAACTGAATCACTTTGCTATACATGTGAAACTAACACAACATTGTTAATCAACTATGCTCCAATAAAAAATAAAAAATTTTTGAAAAGAAGAAAAAAAGTCTTCTCTACTTAAAAAAAAAATCATTAAAAATAATGGAGAACTCTGATCCCCTTGCCCAGTGGTGTTGGTGGGGGCAGATTGGGGAGTTAATCTTCCATCTCTTGCCTGATCAGGCAAATGTGATTTCCCCCACCTAGTGGTGTTGGCAGGTCAAGTGAGGAGCTGTTCCTCCATACCCTTCCCAGGGGAAGCAGGTGGTGCTCTGCCTGGGTGGTATCACCGGGGTCTAGTGGAGAGCTGAACCTTCACCCACACCCAACATCAATGGGATTGAAGGAAGTGCTGTGATTTAAGACTAGTAAACACTCTTCTCTACCCTATCCCTGATGCCTGCAACACCCAGTGGGCATCTGAACCTCCACACATACCTGGTAGCAATAAGACTAAATGAGGTGATGTGATGCAGGACTAATTAGCATTCCACCTCCCACTTTCCCTGGTGACAGCAGAACCAGTGAGGACCTGAACCTCAACACCTAGCTGGCATGAACGAGACAGAATTAGGCAGTGCTAGGCAGGGTTAGTTGGTATTCTACTTCCTCCTCTCCCTCCCCTGGTGTCAACAGGACCCAGCAGGGACCTGATTTTACGTCCACCACCTGGAGGCGATGAGATGGCAAGTCAGTGTCCCACTTTTACCAGAAAGTGTTAGCAGAGTCCAGCAGGGAACAAATCTTTCACCCCAGCCATCTGAAATGAGGCAGTGTGAGTCAGTAAGCCACTTTTCCCAGCTGGTATCAGTGGGGCCAAGAAGGAAACTGAACATACACCCCACACACAACTCTCACGCTATGCCTCAATAGGCGATGACCTACTTAAAAAAAGAAAGTAAATGGGATTGAGTCTCATAATATCCAAAATTTCCAGGATAGAATAGAAAATCACTTGTCATACTAAGCACCAGGAAAATCATAACACGAATAAGAAAATACAATCAACAGATGCCAACACTGAGATAAATCAGATGTTGGAAATATCTGAAAACTATTTTAAAGCAATCATCATAAAAATGATTGAACAAGCAATTACAAATTATCTGAAACAAATGAAAACCAAAAAAAAGAACATTTCAGCAAAGAAATAGAAGGCATAAAAAAGAACCAAATGAAAGTTATAGAAGTGAAAAATGCAATAACTAAAATTAAAAATTCACTGATGGGCTCAAAAGTAGAGTAGAGATGACAGAGGATAGGATCAGTGAAACTGGGGACAGACCAATGGAATTTATCAATCTAAGCAATGAAGGTAAAATAGAGTGAAAAAATAAACACTTTTGGGGTCTGTGGAACAAAAACAAAAGAGCTAACATCCATATCATTGTAGTCCCGAGGCAGAGGACTAAGAGAGTGGAATTGAAAAAATGTCTTAAAAAAAAGATTGATGGGACTTCCCTGGTGACACAGTGAATAAGAATCCACCTGCCAATGCAGGGGACACGGGTTCCATCCCTGGTCTGGGAAGATCCCACATGCTGCAGAGCAACTAAGCCTGTGCACCACAACTACTGAGCCTGCTCTCTAGAGTCCGTGTGCCGCAACTACTGAACCCACATGCCACAACTACTAAAGTCCACATGCCTAGAGCCCATGCTCTGCAACAAGAGAAGCCACTGCAAGGAGAAGCCCACGCAGCACAATGAAGAGTAGCCTGCGCACACCGCAGCTAAGCCCACACGCAGCAACGAAGATCCAACGCAGCCAAAAATAAACAAAAAAAAAAGATTGAAAACTTCCCAAATTTAGCAAAAAAGAAAAAGAAAATAATCAACCCTACAAATTCCAGAAGCTGAGCAAATCCCAATCATGATTAATGTTTCAAATATCCAAATATCAAATGTCTTATAATATGACACATTATAACTAAACATCCATAAACAAAAGACAGAAAGAATCTTGTAAGCAGCCAGAAAGAAATGACACATTACCTATAGGTGAAGAACAATTCAAATGACAGCAGACGTCACATCAGAAACCAAGGAGGCCAGAAGGAAACGGTGCATCATTTTTCAAATACTGAAAGAAAAGTACTGTCAACTGAAAATTCTAAATACAGCAAAAATAACTTTCAGGAATAAAGGGAAAATACATTCCCATACAAAGGAAACTAAGAAAATGTGTCACTAGCAAATATACTCTTAAAGAATGGCTAAATGAAATTCTTTGAACAGAAAGGAAATGATAATAGAAGGACTGGAACTTCAGAAAGGAAAAAAAAAGCATTGGAATGAGTAAACATAAGGATAAATATAATAAATTACCCACTTCTCATGAATTTATTAAATCATGTTTGATAGTTGAAGCAAAAATTATAACACCCCTGATGTGGTATACAGTGTATAATTGTGAAAAAACAATTATATTTTAAAGAGGGGAAGATAAAGAAACTGAAATAGAAGTTTTCTATACTTTACTCAAAGTGGTAATATGTCAATACCAGTAAACTGTGATATGTTTGTATATATATTGTAATACCTAGAAGCAACCACTAAGAAAATTATACAAAGCCATGTGCTTTAAAAACTATAAATAAATCAAGATGAGTTCCTCAAAAAAATGTTCAAGTAACCCACAGAAAGGCAAGAAAAGATAAACAGAGGAACAAGAATGAGAAAACAAATAATAAAGTGTCATCATTAAAAGGATAATAAGGGAATTCCATAAACAACTATATGCCTGAAAATTTGATAACATAGGTGAAACAGACTAATTTCTTGAAAGACACAAAGTACCAAAACTCATACAAGAAGAAATAGACCATCCAAATTCAACTGTACCTACTTAAAAGTAAAATTATTTGCGCTGCTATGTAAGCTATATATACAGCAAAGGACTAGTATCTAGAATATATAAAGAACTCTCAAAACTCAACAATAAGAAAAGCAAACCATCCATTTAGAAAATGGACAAAAGACATGAGCAGGCATTTCACCAAAGAGGATACAGAGATGAAAAATATGCACATAAATGATGTACAACACCATTAGCCATCATAGAAATGCAAATTAACACCACAATATCATTACACACCTATTGAAAAAATTTAAAAATAGTGATGATATCAAATCTTGGTGAGGATACTAAGGAACTGCATCACTCATACCATACATTGCTGGTGGCCATGTAAAATGATAAGCTGCTTTAGAAAACAAGAAAACAGTTTGGCAGTTTCTTATAAAACTAAAACCTGTAATTATCATATGACCAAGCAATAGCACTCTTGGGAAATTTATCCCAGAGAATGAAACTTACGTTCATACAAAAACCTGTACATGAATGTGCATAGCAGCTGTATTAGTTTGCTTGGGCTGCCATAACAAAATACCACAGACTAGGTGGCTTAAACAACAGAAATGTCTTTTCTCACAGTTCTGGAGGCTGGAAGTCCCAGATCAAGATGTCGACTGGGTTAGTTTCTTCTGAGACTGCTCTCCATGGCTTTCTGATAGCAACCCTCTTGCTGCCTCTTCACATGGTTTTTCCTCATCCCTCTATGCACACTGTGCCCCTGGCATCTCTTCCTTTCCTTATAAGGACACCAGGCATATTGGATTCACAGCCTCATTTTACTCTGAAGTACTGGGGGTTGGGACCTCAACACATAAATTCTGGAGGAACACAGTCCAACCCATAACAGTAGTTTTATTTATAACAATAAAAAAATGGACATTGTAAAACAACTATACCCCAATTAAAAAAATTGAAACAACTCAAATGTCCTTCAACAGGTGAATAGTTAAACAAGCTGTGATACATTCATACGATGGAATACTACTCAGGAATAAAAAGGAACAAAGTATTGATACACACAGCAACCAGGATGAATATCCAGGGAATTATGCTGAGTGAAAATGTCAATACCAAAAGGTTACACACTGTATGATTCAATTTATATAACATTCTTAAAATGACAAAATTATAGAAATAGAGAAGAAATTCGCTGTCACCAGGATCAGGGACAGGGAGTTGTGTGGCTATAAAAGGGCCAGGCATCTCCACAGGGAGATGAGTGTGACTATAAAAGGGCAACAGGAGGGATCCTTGTGGTGATGGAACTGCTCTTTATCTTGACGGAATCAATGTCAATATCCTGGCTGTGAGATTGTACTATAATTTCTCAGGATATTGCCACTGAGAGACACAGGGGAAAGGACACATTGGATTGCCATGTGTTATTTCTTACAAGTATACCTGAATCTACAATTCACTCAAAATAAAACTGATAAAATTACTTACTTAATTGTTAAACTGTCATAAAAATAAAGTTTAGTTATAGTTCTCTATAAAAAGGTATTTGTTGAATGAAGAAATGCATGAATAGTTTAACTTTACAGCCTGATCTCATAACCACTAATCATATTATTTAACAAGATGTGACCCTCTGCCTGGACATGTATCACTCTGAAGAGGATATTGATGTCACAAAGCCACATGAAAGCTGTCAAGTTCATAACAGATAGACAGGATAAGAAAATGAGTAAACAGCTATTACAAATGGTTACAGGAAACTACCTTTGGGACTAGTGTTAAAGCCTGAGGGCAGGAATAGGAGAACAGCTAACTGAACGATATGTGCACAGGAATAAGGGTCTATTAGGGAAGGTTCCTGGGAGTAAGGAACTAAGGCAATTTGGCTCCACAGACTTTATTCTTAACAACTATACCATGTGAGGAAACCGTTACAATGTGGCCGTCTGCAAGGCAGGAAGAGAACTCTCACTAGAACCTGACCATGCTGGTATTCTAACCTTGGACTTCCAGCCTCCAGAACTGTGAGAAATAAATGTCTGTGTTTTAAGCCACCCAGTCTATGGTATTTGTTATGGCAGCTTGAGCTAAGACAGGTCTATATAAACATCCCTCATTCCCCTGCCCTCTTAAAAAACTGGCTCTAGATAAAATGCTCATAAGGAAAACAGAAAGGATATTTCCATGAACTAACTTAGATACTAGGTGGCTATAGGAGAACTTATTTAGAAATTAGTTTTAATGGGACATAAAAGATTTACAACACAGCAATGTAATTTCACTAGAATATCAAATTTCAGCGCTGTTGTAAAAGGTAACCAGATGCCAAGTTAGCTAAACCCAGAGCAATACAGCGATCTGAAAGGGAAAAAAGAAAGCCACAAAAAAGGGAAAACCAGGCTAGACCCCTAAGGAGGAATACAAAGAAATAATATGAGACATAAAATGTAACAGGAAAACCTTCCCATATCACACAAGGTACCAAAGAAGGACAAAAGAACACAATGGCCCTCAGATAAATCAGGAGAGAAAGCGAAGAGTAGGTGACTGAGCAAAGCTGTTTTCCTGGTCTTTCTGAAAACATCCAGGTGTTATCAGTTTCCCAGAATAAAAGCCACTAGTGAAGGGAGGATGGTATGTCAGATCACAGGAAGGAAGACACCAGCTGAAAAGAACATTAAAATGCTGAACGGACCATTTTAGAAAACTGGCAGATGTGAAGCCATAGAGAGATCTCTTTAAGAAGTGCCCAAGCCTAGAATACACAGTGGAGATTAGCAAGTTTACAAAATGTTAATTTACTTTACCTGTGGCTCATTTACTCACTACAATCTGAAAAGTGAACTCCTCTTTCTTTCATGTTCCCTCATGTCCTTCCCCTAGGACCTGGAACAAAGTGGGAAACATGGTAGATGCTTAGTGAATACTTTATGATGAGCTTCAGATTCTAGGTAGAAGGAAAAGACCTACAATAATGAACCCAAAACAATTACAAAAATGGAAATAGGAACATACATATCGATAATGACCTTAAATGTAAATGGACTAAATACTCCCACCAAAAGACACAGATTGGCTGAATGGATACAAAAACAAGACCCATATATTTGCTGTCTACAAGAGACCCACTTCAGACCTATACATACAGACTGAAAGTAAGGGGATGGAAAAAGATATTTCATGCAAATAGAAACCAAAAGAAAGCTGGAGTAGCAATTCTCATATCAGACAAAATAGACTTTAAAATAAAGACTATTAGAAGAGACAAAGAAGGACACTACATAATGATTAAAGGATTGATCCAAGAAGAAGATATAACAATTGTACATATTTATGCACCCAACATAGGAGCACCTCAATACATAAGGCAAATACTAACAGCCATAAAAGGGGAGATCAACAGTAACACATTCATAGTAGGGGACTTTAACACCCCACTTCCACCCATGGACAGATCATCCAAAATGAAAATAAATAAGGAAACACAAGTTTTAAATGATACATTAAACAAGATGGACTTAATTGATATTTAAAAGACATTCCATCCGAAAACAACAGAATACACATTTTTCTCAAGTGCTCATGGAACATTATCCAGGATAGATCATATCTTGGGTCACAAATCAAGCCTTGGTAAATTTAAGAAACTTGAAATTGTATCAAGTATCCTTTCTGACCACAATGCTATGAGACTAGATATCAACTACAGGAAAAGATCTGTAAAAAATACAAACACATGGAGGCTAATCAATACACTACTTAATAATGAAGTGATCACTGAAGAAATCAAAGATGAAATTTAAAAATACCTAGAAACAAATGACAATGGAGACACGACAACCCAAAATTTATGGGATGCTGCAAAAGCAGTATTAAGAGGGAAGTTTATAGCAATACAATCCTACCTTAAGAAACAGGAAACATCTCGAATAAACAACCTAACCTTGCACCTAAAGCAATTAGAGAAAGAAGAACAAAAAGACCCCAAAGTTAGCAGAAGGAAAGAAATCATAAAGATCAGATCAGAAATAAATAAAAAAGAAATGATGGAAATGATGGCAAAGATCAATAAAACTAAAAGCTGGTTCTTTGAGAAGATAAACAAAATTGATAAACCACTAGCCAGACTCATCAAGAAAAAAAGGGTGAAGACTCAAATCAATAGAATTAGAAATGAAAAAGGAGAAGTAACGACTGACACTGCACAAATACAAAAGATCATGAGAGATTACTACAAGCAACTCTATGCCAATAAAGTGGACAACCTGGAAGAAACGGACAAATTCTTAGAAATGCACAACCTGCCAAGACTGAATCAGGAAGAAACAGAAAATATGAACAGACCAATCATAAGCACTGAAACTGAAACTGTGATTAAAAATCTTCAAACAAACAAAAGCCCAGGACCAGATGGCTTCACAGGCGAATTCTATCAAACATTTAGAGAAGAGCTAACACCTATCCTTCTCAAACTCTTCCAAAATATAGCAGAGGGAGGAACACTCCCAAACTCATTTTACGAGGCCCCCATCACTCTGATACCAAAACCAGACAAGGATGTCACAAAAACAGAAAACTACAGGCCAATATCACTGATGAACATAGATACAAAAATCCTCAACAAAATAATAGCAAAGAGAATCCAACAGCACATTAAACGGATCATACACCATGACCAAGTGCGGTTTATTCCAGGAATGCAAAGATGCTTCAATATATGCAAATCAATCAACGTGATACACCATATTAACAAATTGAAGGAGAAAAACCATGTGATCATCTCAATAGATGCAGAGAAAGCTTTCGACAAAATTCAACACCCATTTATCATAAAAACCCTGCAGAAAGTAGGCATAGAGGGAACTTACCTCAACATAATAAAGGCCATACATGACAAACCCAGAACCAACATCATCCCCAATGGTGAAAAACTGAAAGCATTTCCACTAAGATCAGGAGCAAGACAAGGTTGCCCACTCTCACCACTCTTATTCAACATAGTCTTGGAAGTTTTAGCCACAGCAATCAGAGAAGAAAAGGAAATAAAAGGAATCCAAATTGGAAAAGAAGAAGTAAAGTTGTCACTGTATGCAGATGACATGATACTATACATAGAGAATCCTAAAGATGCTACCAGAAAACTACTAGAGCTAATCAATGAATTTGGTACACTAGCAGGATACAAAATGAATGCACAGAAATCTCTGGCATTCCTATATACTAATGATGAAAAATCTGAAAGTGAAATCAAGAAAACACTCCCATTGACCACTGCAACAAAAAGAATAAAATATCTAGGAATAAACCTACCTAAGGAGACAAAAGACCTGTATGCAGAAAATTATAAGACACTGATAAAAGAAATTAAAGATGATACAAATAGATGGAGAGATATACCATGTTTTTGGATTGGAAGAATCAACATTGTGAAAATGACTCTACTACCCAAAGCAATGTACAGATTCAATGGAATCCCTATCAAACTACCACTGCCATTTTTCACAGAACTAGAACAAAAAATTTCACAATTTGTATGGAAACACAAAAGACCACGAATAGCCAAAGCAATCTTGAGAACTTAAAATGGAGCTGGAGGAATCAGGCTCCCTGACTTCAGACTATACTACAAAGCTACAGAAATCAAGACAGTATGGTACTGGCACAAAAACAGAAAGATAAATCAATGGAACAGGATAGAAAACCCAGAGATAAACCCACACACATATGGTCACCTTATCTTTGATAAAGGAGGCAGGAATGTACAGTGGAGAAAGGACAGCCTCTTCAATAAGTGGTGCTGGAAAAACTGGACAGGTACATGTAAAAGTATGAGATTAGATCACCCCCTAACACCATACACAAAAATAAGCTCAAAACGGATTAAAGACCTAAATGTAAGGCCAGAAACTATCAAACTCTTAGAGGAAAACATAGGCAGAACACTCTATGACATAAATCACAGCAAGATCCTTTTTGACCCACCTCCTAGAGAAATGGAAATAAAAACAAAAGTAAACAAATGGGACCTAATGAAACTTCAAAGCTTTTACACAGCAAAGGAAACCATAAACAAGAGCAAAAGACAACCCTCAGAATGGGAGAAAATATTTGACAATGAAGCAACTGACAAAGGATTAATCTCCAAAATTTACAAGCAGCTCATGCAGCTCAATAAGAAAGAAACAAACAACCCAATCCAAAAATGGGCAGAAGACCTAAAAAGACATTTCTCCAAAGAAGATATAAAGACTGCCAACAAACACATGAAAGAATGCTCAACATCATTAATCATTAGAGAAATGCAAATGAAAACTACAATGAGATAACATTTCACACCAGTCAGAATGGCCATCATCAAAAAATCTACAAACAATAAGTGCTGGAGAGGGTGTGGAGAAAAGGGAACACTCTTGCACTGTTGGTGGGAATATAAATTGATACAGCCACTGTGGAGAACAGTATGGAGGTTCCTTAGAAAACTACAAATAGAATTACCATATGACCCAGCAATCCCACTACTGGGCATATACCCTGAGAAAACCATAATTCAAAAAGAGTCATGTACCAAAATGTTCATTGCAGCTCTATTTACAATAGCCCGGAGATGGAAACAACCTAAGTGTCCATCATCGGATGAATGGATAAAGAAGATGTGGCACATATATACAATGGAATATTACTCAGCCATATAAAGAAATGAAATTGAGCTATTTGTAATGAGGTGGATAGACCTAGAGTCTGTCATACAGAGTGAAGTAAGTCAGAAAGAGAAAGACAAATACTGTATGCTAACACATATATATGGAATTTAAGGAAAAGAAATGTCATGAAGAACCTACTGGTAAGACAGGAATAAAGACACAGACCTACTAGAGAATGGACTTGAGGATATGGGGACAGGGAAGGGTAAGCTGTGACAAAGCGAGAGACAGGCATGGATATATATACACTACCAAACGTAAGGTAGATAGCTAGTGGGAAGCAGCTGCCTAGCACAGGGAGATCAGCTTCGTGCTTTGTGACCAGCTAGAAGGGTGGGATAGGGAGGGTGGGAGGGAGGGAGACGCAAGAGGGAAGAGATATGGGAACATATGTATACGTATAACTGATTCACTTTGTTATAAAGCAGAAACTAGCACAGCATTGTAAATCAGTTATACTCCAATAAAGATGTAAAAAAAAAAAAGAATGAGAATTCACCAGTAGTATCATTGATGAAGGGCCATGACAAATCTCAATATAAATCTTATTAAAAAAGAACAATTTATATCTTTCACTATTTTAATGAAAACATTGCTCTAACTGATTGTTTAAAAGATTGTCACGTCTCTATTTTCTATACAATTTTATGTATTGAAAAGTACAGCTACAATTCTAATCACAAAATCATTCAATTCCAGGTGGTATAGGGTTGGCCCAAAAGTTCGTTCGGGTTTTTCTGTGACATCATAAGTAAAACCCGAATGAACTTCTTGACGACCCCAATATTTTTTTCTCTTTACACTTGCTTCCTGGTCATATCCAAAGCTTTGAGGAGCTACACAAAGCCTGGGGGGAGTGGTATGAGGAACCCCCTCCCACCTGGCCAGTATGACTAGAAGCGGCCAACCACTAATCAAATATCAATTAACAAATATCAGTTATATTTCTGTGCCATGCACTACTCTAGGCAGTGGAGATGGAGTGGTGAATGAGGTAGACAATGTCCCTGACTTTAATGAGTTTATACTCTGGTGAAGAAACAGGTAATAGCAAGAAAATGTATTAGTAAAAGGATAGTTTCAGATACTGATGAGTATAGTGAAGAGCATGATAAAGTGATAGAAAGACATGGCCATGGTGGTCAAGAAAGGCCTTGTTGTGGAGGTGATATTGGAGGTGGGTTCTGGACGATGAAAATGAAGCAGCCACATTCTGGTGGAAGAGCATTACAAAGCATTTCCAATGAGTTGGAAAGATAGTTATTATTCTCCAGGAACATATTAACAGACTGCTGTCTACTCTTCACTTTGCTCCACTCTAGTCATATTGCACTTTTCATTTCTGTTATGTACCTTTGGACATGCCATTTCCCCTGCCTGCAACACTCTTCTCCCATTCCCTTTGGTCATCCTCTCTTAGCCTTCAGGATTCATGGTAAAGATGCCTTCCTGAGTCAGGCCTTCACCAATATCCATCAAATGAGATTACGATTCCATGCTAGACTTCCCATAGCACCCTGTACTTCCCTTTTGTAACTCTCACCCTACATACAATTCACTTAATGTTTCCATTCCTTGATTTACCGGAAGTCCCATGACCGTAGAGGCCATGTATTAACTATTGTTGTCATTACGCTTATCATATCACATTATCATCTGCCTTTTGATGATTTGATGATTCAATTCCTGGAATCAGGAAACTGAGCTTAATAATGTCTTCATGGTCCTGTGATTGACTTAATATGCACATAAAACATTTTTCACAGATGCTTTAAGGTTTAAATATTGTATATATTTTTTCAATTTAGTAAGCTGCATTCATTCCCATCTCTGTTTACTATCTTCACCATTCCACAAATTAAATTCACTGAAGTGACACTTCCAAGATTTTGAAAGTGTCTGCCATAATCAAGGCTTCTCAAATTTAGAGTGCATCAGAATTACCTAGGTTGTTGTTTAAAAACACATCACACTCACGTGTCATAGTTTTTGAACATCTTGCACTGCCCATTGCTTTCCAATTTCAGGATAACAAATGAATAAAATGTAGTCTGAGATTCCTAGATTAGGGATAGGTAGTTTTGAGCTCTGATAACATTTTAGTTCTCAATACAGCATGTAAATCTTGTCACGTAAGATGTGAATGCTTCTTACGTCAACCTAGCAAAGAACACACAATAGAAGGGGTTGAAAATTCCTTCAAAGCCACTTTGGATTTTCCAAGCTTTATGGCGCAAAGTAAAATTTTAATATAGCAAAGTTGGCTTGAAGTTCTGCAGAAAGTACTGGGTGCAGTTCAACTTTAAGCATGTTCTTTAATTTAAAAAGTCAATAATTGGAAGATGAAAAATAATGAGCTCTATTACAGTGCTAACAGCTTAATGAGGAATTTGGGGTTTGTTTATGCACTTGGTATTGGTCTTCTAGACTGGCCTTCTGTTGTAAATCACTTTAAAACAATAGTACAGAGTGGATTGGAAAGTGAGAGGCAAATTCAGATCTACGTGAATATCCTATATTTAGCATGGATTATTTTCACATCACATTTAATGTCTGACCCTAGAGCCTGAGTATCCACGGAATTTGTGCTCATAGCTCATAGGGGCTGCTTTACTGTGCTGGAACAGAGATGCGGATTTCCTCAATACCTGATGATTCCAATCCTGAAAGCCAAGGTTACACTAAACAGAGTCTAAAGGAAGACACGCAGATGTGCAAGAATGATATGAAAACCCCTCCTTCTTATTAAGAAAAGGAATAATTTGCATCTCACAATATTCTTTGCTCCCAGTGATGCTTTTTTGGGGGTACATACAACTGCTCTTATACAAGGTAAGATGGCTGGGCATTTTGAGAAATGTCCACAGTCACTTACCACCAACTAAAGGGAGGAATAGCTTTGAAGAGCACAAGCAGGAAGTGCCCAGCAGTCAGCTGCATGAAATGTCCATGCTCTGAGGTTGAAGGGAAAAAGCTTTTCCAGTATTACTGTCCAAATGAGGCACTTTTCAATGCATTCTGAAGCAAGGAAGACTAAAGGGCTCTCTTATTCAATAAACACACAATATACACATGCATACACACACGTACACACACATGCTCACCAGGTCTTCAGCAAAAATGTTAAATGGATAAGGTTGTCTTTGGCTCTCAACGAGCCTTTCTATACTCACAACTTTACTTCTATTTGGTGCCCCCAAGCACCCACTGCTTGCCTCCCCCATTTCCCTCATGCTGCCTCCTAAGGTGAGTCCCCTCTAGGAAGCACCCTAGGTACTGAACTGTTCCCTCCCTGACTCCCAAATCACATCACCTGTTCTCCACCCTCTATTCCACTTTATCAGAACTCTGCTCCCTATTTAAGCTAAGCTGACTCGCTCTCTCTCTCTCTCTCTCTCTCTCTCTCAAACCAGCTTCCATGTTGTGAGCAGCACTATGGAAAGGCCCACATGATGAGGAACTGAAGGCTGCTGCTAACAGCCACATAAGTGAGCTTGGAAGTATATCCTTTAGTTGCAGTCAAGTTTTCAGATAACTACAGCCCTATATAACAGCTTCACTAAAACCTCTTGAGGGATCCGGAGACAGAACAACCTAACCAAACCCCTCTTGAATTCCTGACCCTCAGATATTATGAGATAATAAATGTTTATTGTTTTAAACTGCTAAATTTTGGGTAAATTTGTTATTCAGCAGTAGATAACTAACACAGCTTCCAAAATATCACCTACCTTAGAATATCTCCGTATAGTGCCTAAAATTTTCAAAGTAGATATTTAAATCTCAAAGACATTGTCCACTCACAAATGTTTGTTTATTTGGGGGGAGGGTTGAGTGTTACATTGTTATTATTGGCCCTTAATACCTCATATAAAATAAATTTTCCAAATATTTTTTACCTACAAAGCCTTCCAAATAAGACTTGGGGAAATTATTTGCTTTTATCTTCTTTGTTTTGCCTAATTTCAAGCCTTTCCTTTTTCAGTTCCTTATTATAAACATAACGTTTGTTCACCGTAGAAAATTTGGAAAATATAATACCAATCCAGAAGTGACCACTCTTAATAAGAGTCAAGCAACAGATGAGATCAAATGTGGGAGTGAGAACTAAAAACCAATTTTCCCAAACTAATAGTTTTGTCTAAGATAATAATTTTCAACCTATCAGATTCAACATCCTTTTCTTTCTAACAAATATTTTCCATGTTCACTTTAATATTCCAAAATGAAATTCATAGGTAATATAACTCTGCTATGCACCTAATTTGAAAAAAAATATGATTCCCTAACTGGAATATAAAGGAGAAAGAAAAAGACAGTAATAAGCAATAAAATAACATGTATCTTCAAAATTAATACACAGAAATCTCTTGCCTTCCTATACACTAAAAACAGAAGATCAGAAAGACATTAAGGAAATACTCCCATTTACCATTGCAACAAAAAGAATAAAATACCTAGGAATAAACCTACCTAAGGAGGCAAAAGACTTGTACACAAAAAACTATAAGATACTGGGCTTCCCTGGGGGCGCAGTGGTTGAGAGTCCACCTGCCGATGCAGGGGACACGGGTTCGTGCCCCGGTCTGGAAGGATCCCACATGCCATGGAGCGGCTGGGCCTGTGAGCTATGGCTGTTCAGCCTGCACGTCCAGAGCCCGTGCTCTGCAATGGGAGAGGCCACGACAGTGAGAGGCCCACGTACCGCAAAAACAAACAAACAAACAAACGAACAAAGCTATAAGATACTGATGAAAGAAATCAAAGACAATACAAACAGATGGAGAGATATACCATGTTCTTGGATTGGAAGTATCAATGTTGTGAAAATGACTATACTACCCAAAGCAATCTACAGATTCAATGCAATCTCTATCAAATTACCAAGGGCATTTTTCATAAAATTAGAACAAAAAATTTCACAATTTGGAAACACAAAAGACCCCAAATAGCCAAAGCAATCATGAGAAAGAAAAATGGGGCTGGAGGAATCACACTACCTGACTTCAGACAATATTACAAAGCTACAGTAATCAAGACAGTATGGTAATGGCACAAAAACAGAAATATAGATCAATGGAACAGTATAGAAAGCCCAGAGACAAACCCATGCACCTACGGTCACCTAATCTATGACAAAGGAGGCAAGAATATACAATGGAGAAAAGACAGCCTGTTCAATAAGTGGTGCTGGGAAAACTGGATAGCTACATGTAAAGAATGAAATTAGAACACTCCCTAACACCGTACACAAAAATAAACTCAAAATAGATTAAAGACCTAAATGTAAGGCCAGACGCTATAAAACTCTTAGAGGAAAATGTAGGCAGAACACTCTGACATAAATCGCAACAAGGTCTTTATTGAACCACCTCCTAGAGTAATGAAAATAAAAACAAAAATAAACAAATGGGACCTAATTAAACTTAAAAGCTTTTGCTAAGCAAAGGAAACCATAAACAAGACAAAAAGACAACCCTCAGAATGGGAGAAAATATTTGCAAACAAAGCAACTGACAAAGGATTAATCTCCAAAATATACAAGCAGCTCATGCAGCTCAATATCAGAAAAAACAAATAACCCAATACAAAAATGGGCAGAAGACCTAAATAGACATTTCTCCAAAGAAGATATACAGATTTCCAATGAACACATGTAAGGATGCTCAACATCACTAATCATTAGAGAATTGCAAATCAAAACTACAGTGAGGTATCACCTCACACCAGTCAGAATGGCTATCATCAGAAAATCTACAAACAATAAATGATGGAGCGGGTGTGGAGGAAAGGGAACCCTCTTACACTGTTGGTGGGAATGTAAATTGATACAGCCACTATGGAGAACAGTTACGGAGGTTCTGTAAAAACTAAAAATAGAACTACCACATGACCCAGCAATCCCACTACTGGGCATATACCCAGAGAAAACCATAATTCAAAAAGACACATGCACCCCAATGTTCATTGCAGCACTATTTACAATAGCCAGGACATGGAAGCAACCTAAATGTCCATCAACAGATGAGTGGATAAAGAAGATGTGGTACATATATTCAATGGAATATTACTCAGCCATAAAAAGGAACAAAACAGGGTCATTTGTAGAGACGTGGATGGACCTAGAGACTGTCATACAGAGTGAAGTAAGTCAGAAAGAGAAAAGCAAATATTGTATGTTAATGCATATATGTGGAATCTAGAAAGATGGTATAGACGATCTTATTTGCAAAGCAGAAATAGAGACACAGACGTAGAGAACAAATGTATGGATACCAAGGGGGAAAGGGGGGTGGGAGGAATTGGGAGATTGGGATTCACATATATACACTATTGATACTATGTATAAAATAGATAACTAATAAGAACATACTGTATAGCACAGGGAACTCTACTTAATGCACTGTGGTGACCTAAATAGGAAGGAAATCCAAAAAAGAGAGGATATATGTATATGTATAGCTGATTCATCTTGCTGTACAGTAGAAACTAACACACCATTGTAAAGCAACTGTACTCCAATAAAAATTAATTTAAAAAATGAAACAAATAGGGCTTCCCTGGTGGCGCAGTGGTTGAGAGCCTGCCTGCCGATGCAGGGGACACAAGTTCGTGCCCCAGTCCAGGAAGATCCCACATGCCACGGAGCAGCTAGGCCCGTGAGCCATGGCCGCTGAGCCTGCGCGTCCAGAGCCTGTGCTCCGCAATGGGAAAGGCCACAACAGTGAGAGGCCCGCGTACCACAAAAAAAAAAAAGAAAGAAAAATATAAAATAAAATAACATGTATCTTAACATATAAATGCTTTGATATGACTACACTAGGAGACATAATGAAGGGGTCAGATGTCTACTGTGAATGTGACAGCTATATATGCAGATTGATTTGGGACTGTTGTATTGGTGTTTCAAACACTACAAGCACTATGCAAACCAGAAAACAGTGGAGTGCCATCTTTAAACTCGTAAAAGAAAGAAGATGTCAACCCATAAGTCTATATCTAGGGAAAATATCTTTCAAAAATGAAGAAGAGGGCTTCCCTGGTGACGCAGTGGTTAAGAATCTGCCTGCCAATGCTGGGGACACGGGTACGAACCCTGGTCCAGGAAGATCCCACATGCCGCAGAGCAACTAAGCCCGTGCACCACAACTACTGAGCCTGCGCTCTAGAGCTCACAAGCCACAACTCCTGAAGCCCATGCACCTAGAGCCTGTGCTCTACAACAGGAGAAGCCACTGCAATGAGAAGCCCATGCACTGCAACGAACAGCAGCCCCCGCTCACCGCAACTAGAGAAAGCCTGTGCACAGCAACAAAGACCCAGCACAGCCAAAAATAAATAAAGAAAATAAATAAATTTATTTTTAAAATGAAGCAGAAATAAAGACATCTTCAGACAAGAGCTGAGAGAATTCATTGCCATCAGACCTGCAGTACAAGAAATGTTGAAGGGAATTCTTCAGGCAAAAGGAGTACAATACCAGACAGATACTTGTATATATGAAAAAAGTTATAAATACCAGAAATGGTTAAAAAAAAAAAGGTAAATACCACGAAAAGCATTGCCATCAGGAACACAATCTTCCAGAATGTTGAATGCAACTTGCTAAGGCTGTGTGGCCTTGATCAAGCTATTTAACTTCTCTGTGTCTCAGTTTCTTCATCTTTAACATGAGAATAATGATAGTATGTACTTTTTAGGGTGTTGTGAGGATTAAATAAGTTAATATATAGAACATGCTTACAACAGTGCCTGGCACATAGAAAGCTAAATAAATGATAGCTATTATTGTTACTAAAGTCTTAAACAAAACACAGTAAAAATCTTTGCTCAATAAACAATTTCATTCCTAGAAATTTTCACATATATTAAAATTGTGCAAAATATACTTTGTGGCTATAAGTAAAACAGACTTAGGCTCTAGGCTTGGATAATTTTAAATATATTTTACACCTACCTGAACACCTTGACTGACATTCAGAAGTCTTGTAGGACGTGAACAGAACAATTATTCATTGTGTGAGAATGTAACACATTCTCATTGCAGAGCATCTAATATCCCTAACACTTCCTCTCACCCAGTAGTGCCCTCCAACAAGTGACAGCCAAGAACACCCTGAAAAATTCCAAAACAACCCCTTCGAGCAATATAATCCTATTTAAAATCCTAATCCAGGAGCAGGCCTAGGGACCATTTACCATTACCTAAAGGCAGTGGGACAGATAGCTGGTTTCTCAGAAGGAGAGTTTTGCTACATAACAAATGTAGCTATATCTCAACCTGGGTTCAAATACTTATGCATGTGATCTTGGACTAATCTCTTAATCTCTCTGTGCCTCAGTTTCTCATATGTAAAATGTGATTATAGTAGGTCCTACCTTACAGGGCTATGAGGATTAGTGATAATGTATATACAGCACTTAGCAAAGTATCTGGCTCAAAATAAATAATAGTAAGAGTTGTTGTTGTTTTACATCCCTGTATGCTATTAGAGGAAGAATTAGGAAGAATCATCCATTGTGGCAGGACTATTAGTGCCCAACAAATACTCAGTGTACTCCCTTACATTTCCCAGACCCCTTTGCAGTTAGGGTAGGGCCTTGTGACTGGTTCTGGCCAATGAACTACAAGCAGAAGTGATGTGTCATTCATTTAGAGGCCTAAGTAAGCAAGAGCTGGTGTGCTGTCTCCTTGTCTTTCTTCTCCACATAACCTTGCATAAGAGAGAAATGAGCACCTGATCAGTGCATCCCTATTTAACAAATAAGGAGATTGAGGTACAAAGAATGTAAGATTGAACTGGCTTTCATATGCAATGACTTTCAGTCTCCTGTGTACTGTATAAAAGGCCCTTGACATAAATAAGAATTGTTTCCAAATTCACCATTATGTATAATTTCCCTCATGAAATTACATCTAATAAGTAGAAAAAAAATAACCCTGTTGAGACAAATGTGCTAGGTAGTTGGTTAGGCTCACTCACTAACTAGTTGACTCTCTCTCACACTCTACCCTTGACTAGGAAATTCAGTTTCATGCCTTAACAAAAAGACAAAATTATCTATCATGGAACTGAAGTGTTGTTATTAAAGAGTCAGTACAACAAATGATAAAATCATGTATGTTAAGGATCTACTATATACAAGCCACAGATAGTTATACATGAAAGTGGATATTAGAGGTCATGGCATCTAATGCTTACACTTTACACATGAGGAAACTGAAGCCAAACAAAGGAAAAAGGATAACCCCAAGATGATCAAGCTAGATAATGACAGTCCTGGAGTAATAAACAAGGTTCCCTACCTCCTAGATCAGCAATCTTTCCACTAATGTCCACTATTTCTGACATATGACCATCTAAACATACATGGCTTTGTTTCCCCTTTCTGTGGTACAGGTCCATGAAGTTATATAAGAGGTTGAAATAGCACATCATAATGAGCTGAGAAAAAAAGCCTAGATGTCATTGAAATGTGAGAAAAGCTAGTTAATAGTATGTAAATCTATATAGGAAAAGAACATTCACAAACCAAATCCCTATCCAAAAACCCGTAGAATCATTCATCTCCACAAAACATCTGTGCTGTCCATGAAAAAAAAATGCATTTGGAGTCCTTTTTCCTGGGAAGGGATTGCAGAGAAGCATTTATCCTCATTCTCTGTAACTTCCGAAGTGACTAGCTGGCAATAAAGATATAGCATAGGGCTAGGGTCCAGAGTATGGCCTGTTAATGTATTGTAGGGACACTAGCTGGTTTGTAGAAGGAATGGCCCCAACTTGTGCCTTGGCTTTCTAAGTAACTGACCAAGTAACTGACCCAGCTTGACCATTTGGTTCCAGAAGCAGCAGGAACCAGAGGCTTTCTTTCACCTTTGAGGAGCTCACACCTCCAACTAAATATCTCTTCACCACTTCAGCCTTTCCACCTTTAGTCTCAAGACCACGCAAGAGGAGAAAACATTGTCAGAATGGAATTTGCCTCAATCTCAAACTCCCTTTCTGTGGAAAAAATCCTAGCTTGCTCTCTCCAGTCTTACTGCCAGATTGTAAACTAGTAAATCTCAGCACAAACAGCTGAAGGCCACATAGGCCCAACTGTCCTGTGTAGACCTTGGGAGAAACATTTGTCATGTGTTACACACCAGGGGCATAAATTACAGCATGCAGTGCTGAGGAGGATCCATTTATAAAAAGGACTTTTTTCAAAAAGTATCTTCTGTTTTACATTTGGTAGTGTTTATGGATAGCTAGTGGGAAGCAGCTGCATGGCACAGGGAGATCAGCTCGGTGCTTTGTGACCACCTAGAGGTCTGGGGTAAGGAGGGTGGGAGGGAGACACAAGAGGGAGGGGATATGGAGATATACATATGCACATAGCTGATTCACTTTGTTATACAGCCGAAACTAACACAACACTGTAAAGCAATTATACTCCAATAAAGATGTTAAAAAATTAATAACATACAAAACAGTATCTTCTGTTAACTCTGATATCATCTACACCTAGAAATGGAATATTTTCTTTCTTTGTTGGGAGGAGGGTAGTAGGCAGACAGGGCCTAGTGAACGCACCTGCCAGAATGCCACCATTATACAGAATGCTGACAAAACAAATCGTGGTGCATACCCAAGTGGGTTCTGTCAGGTTTTCCAGTTGTCAGTGGTTTAGCAAAATCATTAGTGAATTCCCTCAAGACCTCAGAATGCATATCATCTGGGCCTGCTGATTGCTATATATTTCAAGCTCGTTCATTTGCCCACATTTTTTATCAATTGCTACTGCTCAGATTTTTCTTACTGCCTAAAAGTCTCCACTGTTTCTTTTTCCTAAAGAATATATATAATATATATATAATATATTATATATACAATAAATATGTATTATGTATTTAGATATGTGTGTGCACACATTTATACATTCACACATATACATATATACATATGTGGTTAAGTGTTGTCATTGTGTGTGTATATAGTATTTATAGCCACTTTCAGGAGAGTTGCTATTTAAAGATCTGATCTTCCTCAAGCACAAATACCCTAAACAAGACCTTTGCAATTAATTCATTCCACATTTCTATGCCCATATTTTTCTGCTCAAATCAACTCCCCGCTTCTTGTTCCAGCAGCCCCAAGGTTTAAACAGAATGCAGTTTAGGAGTAGAAAATGCTTTAGGGCACTGGTTCTCAAGTTTCTGTATCAAAATTCCCTGGAGAGTTTGTTAAAACACAGATTGCTGATCACACAAGAGTTTGATTTAGTAGGTCTAGTGGGGAGGAGGGTGCTAAGAGTTTGCACTTCTAACAACTTTCTAGGTGACACTGATGCTGCTGGTCCCGGGACCACACTTTGAAAACCAGTGCTTTGGGAGCTGTGGTGAAGAGACTTGGACGCTTGCTGATGCAAGTCTGCCTGCCTGACTCCATAGATCAAAAATGGCTCCCAGGGCACAGATCAAGAGAGAAAAATAAGACTTTTGTTTATGTGTGTCAATCTGAGGGAAAGGACTGTACAGTTTTATACCACCTCTCTCTTACAACTATGCGAGTTTGCACAGAATGGGTAACCTGCACTTGTGAGAAATGAAGGGGAAAAATAAGGAATAACATGTAGTTAGCCATTCCATGTTTGCTGGACACTGATCTTTAGATTATGACAGATAAAGGAGAAAAATGATGAGTTTACCAGTTCACCTCTACCCTAGACAAACTTGATGCTGTAAGTCTCAAACTTTAGCGTGAACATTTAGATTTAGGAGTCTTCATCAGACCCTCTTGATGTGAATCGTGGGGCACTGGCCTAGGAACTAGCACTTTAACAAGTGATTCTGGGCCAAGTGGCATAAGGACCACACTTGGAGAAGCATTGTTCTAATGGTAAAAAAGCAGAACACATAGGAAAGAGAAAAGAATAATGCTTATAAGAAAATCTAGAGGCAAGTGTCACTTCATGTGGTGCAGACAACATACTCAGGGCTAGCAAACGAATGGAGAGATCAGAGTGAATTATTTTTCCTGCAAATGGCATCTAGAATTTTTGGAAACATAAACAGGGATTTGTTTAGTAAAGATAATATCTTCAGCATAGCTCCTTGAATGAGACACTGAAAAATGGATGAATTACGCAATGCTTTTATATAAAGATTTACGCATTTTCTTCAAAGCACTTGTATTAACAAACTGCATCTGCAATAGTGTCTCTATGAACTCACCTTGCCCCATTTGAAAGATGAATAAATAGAAACCTAGAGACCACTTTGCCCATGGTCACACAACAAGCTAAGTGACTGAGCTAAGATTAGAACTCAGGCCTCAGTGCTGTCCAGAGATGCCTCAGTGGTGCCAGGCTGAAGTTACAGGAAGAGACAATGGAAAAACATACTTTGTGGTCTACTATGTTGGCATCATTTGGGGTGCTACACTATGTTTTTGTGCCGGAAGCTCATAAAACATGGTGCTGCTTAACAAGAACAAGAATAAACAAGCAGATTGCCTTCTCCACTTAGGTGTGTTTTGCCTTCTGGGCTATCCTTCAAAGTTCTCCAAGACTGCAGTCACAAAAGTGGGGTGGGCAGGGGGGAGGGACGAGACACCACCCAGGCCCATTACTCTCGCTACTCTTTGCATTATTATTGTTTTAGGAACACAACAGAAGACTCTGCTATGCTATGAGCTTTTTAAAAAAAACAGCTATTTGGGGGAAATTAGCATAATCTGGTGTTCCTTTGCCATCTGAAAACTGTATTTTACCTGAAGCAGCTGTTCCTAATTATTACACACCCTCATGTATCCAGTATGGACCCACCTGTCTATACAGTGAAGAGCTTTTGCTAAATGAAAAATCATTGAGGAAAGATAGACCAATCACGACCATATTTAAAGAGCTAGGATGCAGTTGCTCTCTTGTTGGCTGGAACATGCAGCACCCTCTAAATTTAAAGACCGTTGGGTCTTCCCTGGCAGTCCAGTGGTTAAGACTCCATGCTCCCAATACAGGGGACATGAGTTCGATCCCTGGTAGGGGAACTAAGATCTCACATGTCCCACAGCGTGGCCTAAAAAAAACATTAAAAGAGAATAAAAAAGAAAATTAAAAAAGGGAAAAAAATTTAAAAAATAAATTACAGACCGTGATACAGACAGCTCGTCTCAAAGACCACCCAACCACAGGAATTAGAGGTCACAAAGGCACTGACCAGAACAATAGACTGATGTAAATATCAAATGTTGGCTGGAGCCTCTAAATCTAACTGAATCCATCCTATCCTACAGATCAGGTCAAAAGGCATTTATTTCATCCCTACCTGCCCTCCTGATCCCTAAACTCATTAGATGTGAAAAAGAACCCCTGTTCTCCAATTTCCTACCTAATTATTGGGGGAGATAGACATGTTGGAATGGGTTTTTGTTGATTGGCTTTCTGTGTAATCTGTTAGCATTCCAACTTGTCAGAATATTTGTTGTTCTGTAGCATTTGGGTGAGGGGGGAGCTATAAATAAACAGAGCTGTGAGAGTATAGCCCACTGTCGGCATGGCTCGCAAGCCGTCCCATTATAACAACACACTCTGGATTTTACCTACTTACCTCCCATGTTCAGTAGCTGGCCTCTGCCCAAGGTTAGACGGAAATACCTTAGGTCACTGACATTTCACCTTCCATTTCTTCCAGCTCTTATTTTTTCTCCTCTATTGCAGGCAATAGGAGAGATGAGCCTCACTTCACAGGATACAGAGACAATTTTAATGAAAATAAGGGTGTTGGATGCAAGGAAAAAATGCAGACACTATTTTTTGCCTATTGTAAAATAATGCTCAGTATTAAAGATAGAAGCAAATCAGTATATAAGTAAGAAACTTTCATCAGAGTCCAATCTTTTAAAGCCAATTATTCCTTCCCTTTCAAGATACACAAGTAATGCAACAGATCAAATCAATGAGTTTCTCCTTTCCTGACATACCTCAAACCTCTCCCTGGGAACAGTATGGAGGTTCCTTAAAAAACTACAAATAGAACTACCATATGACCCAGCAATCCCACTACTGGGCATATACCCTGAGAAACCCAAAATTCAAAAAGAGTCATGTACCAAAATGTTCATTGCAGCTCTATTTACAATAGCCTGGAGATGGAAACAAGCTAAGTGCCCATCATCAGATGAATGGATAAAGAAGATGTGGCACATATATACAATGGAATATTACTCAGCCATAAAAAGAAACGAAATTGAGCTATTTGTAATGAGGTGGATAGACCTAGAGTCTGTCATACAGAGTGAAGTAAGTCAGAAAGAGAAAGACAAATACCGTATGCTAACACATATATATGGAATCTAAGAAAAAAATGTCATGAAGAACCTAGGGGTAAGACAGGAATAAAGACACAGACCTACTGGAGAACGGACTTGAGGATATGGGGAGGGGGGAAGGGTGAGCTGTGACAAAGCGAGAGAGAGGCATGGACATATATACACTAACAAACGTAAGGTAGATAGCTAGTGGGAAGCAGCTGCATAGCACAGGGATATCAGCTCTGTGCTTTGTGACCGCCTGGAGGGGTGGGATAGGGAGGGTGGGAGGGAGGGAGACGCAAGAGGGAAGAGATATGGGAACATATGTATATGTATAACTGATTCACTTTGTTATAAAGCAGAAACTAACACACCATTGTAAAGCAATTATACCCCAATAAAGATGTTAAAACAATTCAAATTAAAGAATTAGAATAGAAAAAAAAAACCTCTCCCTGGGCAAACAGTTCTTTACAAACCAACATCAAACATTCCCTTCACTTGTGTCCCACCCCCATGTATAGCCATGTGCAGCTGTCCTGCCTGGACTTCATGTGGTCTACAGCCTCCAGTTTGCTTTGATTTTAAGCAAAAATCACAATGGTCTTCTCTAGTTGTTGTGGTACTAGGATGTGGGGAAGGTGTTTGGGGAGAAGCATATACTGTGTTCTCGACTGATTTCCAAGGGAAAGCCACCCTGCATCGCCTCCTCTTCCTTTCTTTTCTGCTTCCAATTTGCCCTTTCTACCCTCATGGCAAGTAAAGTGAGTTTTTAAAAAGAGAAAAGGATGAGAAAACCCCTTTTTCTTTTGTCCGTACTACCTCAAGTCTTACATGCAAATTAGGACTTGCACAACTTATCCTACACTTCCTCTAGAACAAATGAATTTGGGTTAACATACCAATATCAGATCTTGAGATAGTGACCCAGGAGCGGAATCTAGCTCATTTGTTCAATAGGTTTGCTATTATTGCAAACAATAAAAATAAATAGCTGTCATTTGTTGATTACTTAAGTGTTACAAAGCACTTTACATGTTCCATCTCATTTCATCTTCATTAATTACTATCATCATCTGCATTTTACAGTTTTGGAAACTAAGGCATGGAGAAGTTGTTTAATTTCTAGTAGAGTAATTGAAATAAAAGCTGATACGTATGACTCCAAAGCCTGTGCTTTTGACCACTAAATTTTACTGTCACATATATTCAGATCAACTCTGCCAAGAGGTATTTTCCATTTAAAAGAGGAAACAGTTTGAAAATTATTTTTGTGCTTTCCTCTTTTGCCTTTTTGAGTACTCAACTTACACCCTAGTCTGCCTGAGGTAATTATTTGGGGAGAGGGTGGGTGTGGAAGACAGAGGCATTAGCATTTATGACAGAAGGAGAAGAAATGAAGAGAAAGACAGGGCAATATTCACTTCTGACATACAAAATAGGATCGTGCAGTAAGGCAACAGCCTTCAAGCCAGGCTTTTGTCTTATGACAATAATAATAGTATAATTAATAAGATTTTTACTACTGCCTAAATGTCTCTACTCTTTTCAACATCTTGCTAGGAATTATATACACATACACACACAAAAATTATATGTAATTTTATGTAAAAAATACATATATTCAAGTTCCTTTATTTTTTCCTTTAGAAAGTCAAGGGTTAAATTGTAAGGATCCAGATCTTAGAGTGCCGCAGAAAAATAATCCATTTTCCTGTGATAGGCCAACTCTATGACAGAAGCAGGATACAATCTAGTGTGGGTGAAAGAACATCTTCAGTCCTGGAAAATTGTGAGGGGAAGGAGGGCAGAAAAGACGGATGAGTCTACAGGGAGAATAACAGTAACATAAGTGACAGTAATACTACTCCCCAACTGAAACTATGGGAGGAGGCTACCTCACAGATAGAATGTGATCCCAGGTATTCTAGTTACGTTTTTACTGTGCTTCCCACCCTACCACAGCCAAATCACTAGGAGTATCAATCCCAACTCAACCAAAGCAGAATCAATATGTTCCTATAAACTTAGAAACTGGTTCTTCAGCTTTTTTCTAAGTTGTTACAGCAGAGTATTTAAGCCTGAATATCAAACCAATACCTTCTAAGGATATGCTGTATTATTTATTTGCTATATGACAAATTGAAGAACTTGCCATCTGCTTTACTTGGAGCCCTTTTCCAAAGAAGTAGGTAGGATAGTGTCATTGTTAAGAGAAAATACAGGCTCTGGAATCAGATTGGCCTGTGATCAAGTCCAGCTCTGCCACTTCCCAGCTATGTGATCTTGAAAATATTACTTAACCTCCTTGGGCCTCAATTTCCTCATATGTAAAAATGGAGGGGTTTTTCTGAGGATTAGATGGGATGATGTATGTTAAGTACTTAGCAGAGGCTCTAGAACATGTTGTTAAAAAAGAAATGACAGGCCCCAGATAGAGTCATTTGTGCTAAGCCCACATCAGCCAACCAAGTAATACCTAACCTAATTGCAGTTATAGCCTTCTTCAAGAATGCAGTCTTAACCGATCAGTCTGGAATTTTCTGGTCAGTACCAATGAGGTAATCTGTCACATAGCCCACTTCCAACCCCCATAGGTAGGTTACCTAAGCCTGAAATAATCCACTCTTTTCCCCCTTCTGCCTGTAAAAGGCTTTTATTTTGTACAGCCTCTCCGAGCTCCTTTCTACTTGCTAGATGGAATGCTGTCCAATTCATGAATCACTCAATAAAGCAACTTAGATGTTTAAATTTTACTTGGTTGAATTTTTGTATTTAACAGATTTGGTGGAAGTGATGGGATCTGAAGTAAACTTCTGATGGCACTTGGAGACAACAAAAAACACAGGTGTGGTGCCTTTGAGAACCCCTTTTTTTTCTTAATTATTTTTAACATCTTTATTGGAGTATAATTGCTTTAAAATGGTGTGTTAGTTTCTGCAGTATAACAAAGTGAATCAGGTATATGTGTGTGTGTGTGTATATATATATATATATATATATATATATATATATATATATATATATATCCCCATATCTCTTCCCTCTTGCGTCTCCCTCCCACTCCCACCCTCCCTATCCCACCCCTCTAGGTGGTCACAAAGCACCGAGCTGATCTCCCTGTGTTATGCTTCCCACTAGCTATCTATTTTACATTTGATAGTGTATATATGTCCATGCCACTCTCTCACTTCATCCCAGCTTACCCTTCCCCCTCCCCATGTCCTCAAGTCCATTCTCTATGTCTGCGTCTTTATTCCTGTCCTGCCCCTAGGAGAACCCCTTTTTAAATTCACTGTCTTTCTCACCATTTCTGAGAGCCGTGGGTAACTTCCTCTCCGTTCTGAGCTCCACTCTCTTTGTATTGAGCTCCCAACCTAACTGTTTTTCCAATACAGGGTACATAAGCTTGAGCTGGCAGATGGCTTTGTCCAGAGCCCAAATGAGCTGGCAAATGGTTCTGCCCAGAGACCAATTGAGCTGGCAGACAGTTCTGCCCAGAGCCAAGCCCCTAGCCTTTCAGACTGCAATTCCCAGGATTTTGAGTGGAAAACCCCAGCCCTTGATTCCATCTGAAGATCCACATGGGAACTGTTGGTGGCAGTGCACAGTTCCCCATCCATGTGGAACCCCCAGTCCTCAGTTCCCATTTATTGAGGTCTGCTGATTCAATCCTTTCCTCAGCCCAAGGTTTCACAGGAAGTGTTGGTGTTGTACACAGGGCCTTCTCTTGACCAAGACCCAGTAGCATCTCTTGGTTACTGCCAGTATATTGAGGTGCACATGTTTATCTTGTTCTGTGTCAATTTATCAGAGATGGGATTTTTAATTTCTTAAGAGTCAAGTATGCCATCTTCCAGCACAGCTGCTTATTATATGTCTAAGAACTATATTCTCAGAAGCTGTAAATATCTACAAAAATGGCAAAACCTTACTAAAAACAACTAAAATTACAAGGACCATTATGGGGAATGTTCCAATTAGACAAGATCATTAATTAAGAAGTACACTCAAAAGTAAGGATTCTAAATTACACAAACAGAATGGGATACCTATGCAGAAGCTTCCAAAAGGCTTTGGGATTCTAAAATAGATTCATTGAAAGACTAGCTACAAAAGGCTAGTGAAAAATTAAAAACACAAGGAGTGCCTAAAACAAAAGATGATAGGGCTGACATCGCTCCTACAGCTCCCCTCTAGCCTTCTTTACCTGAGTACTCACATTTCACTAATTTTTTGCCTGAACTGCTTTTCCTCTCTGAAGAGACTGTTAAAATTACCTTTTAAAATAAAACTACCCAAGGTTGCAGATGAACCTCTTCGAGTATCTTTCACTCCTTGGTCCAAAACTGAACTAAGAGCCATAGTTAAAGAACTTCCTAAACCTAGGGAGGATCCCCGAAAGTTTTTCGAAGAATTTAGAGTCATACTGGGGTCTATGACCCCGGGCTGCCAGATCTTTATCAGCTTGTGTGCATGTTGGTAGGACCTGGTGAAGCCCCGAAGTGGATGCAGGAAGCAAAATGGCAAAGCTCAGAGGATGATATTTGAGACCTTTAACCAGAGAAAGCTCACAAAATAGCAAGTGACCTTCTACAAGCCATTCCTAGAGTCTTCCTTACTTACACTGATTGGCCAATCATTCAAACATACAAACAAAGAAAGATGAATATGTGGCAGATGTTAAAGCCCATTCAGAAACCCACTTCCTATGACATTCTGGGTTCCACACATTAAATAGGGTCACCCAACATGCTCTAGCTGCCAAATTTATAAACAGATTATCTCCCAAGATTAGTGGATTGATCTAAAGGCAGAAAATACGGTGGGAGGTCAACAGTCTGACTGAACTTGCGACTAGAGCCAAGCACTTTGAAAGGAAGATCCACTAAAACTATGACCTTCCTTTGCTGATCAAGCTTGCCTTAATCGTTACTACAAAAAAATTCCATGTCCTCCAAGCATCACACAGCCTAAAAATAAGATGTTTGCCCAAATTGCTTTTCAGGAACTTGGAGTCAGATATCAAGCTGGGTAAGACTGGCTAAGACCACCATCCCTACAATTGCGCATGCAAGAGTATCCACTCAGTGACCTCTTGATGTCAGAGGGTCAAAATTTCCACCCTCAGAACATGCTAACGCCACCATTTTCTAAACATGCATCCCATGAAGAAGTTTAGTTGAGACTGTACTGAACAACAATTATCTCATCTTTTTCTTATTTCCAATCACTTTCCCCACCATCCCCAGGCCACAGCTTTATCACATAAACATCCCAAGCCCCTCAACTTCAGGGAGACGGATTTGAGATTCATTATCCCATCTCTTCACTTGGCTGCCTCATGCATCCCTTTCACTGCTGCAAACCTCAGTGTCTCAGCATTTGGCTTGCTTCACGTCCAGCAAACAGAGCTGTTTCAGGAACACTTGGAGCAAGATGGTAAACAAAAATCTGCCAAGCCATTGCCCTTACAACTACACCAGCTCCTCGGCCACAGACATAAAATAATACCTGGCCCCCCACAAGGCACCCTTCTCGGGGTCCACTGTTAAAACAATGGTGCAAAGATCAATGTTTCAACTGTAATCAACTGGGACACTGGAAAAATGATTGTCCTTAAAGATCCTATGGAAATTCTTCAGCTCAAGTGCCACCATAGCTACCCCCAAGGGAGGGGTCCTATATGGGCCCCTTCCTGAGTTGACAGGACTCGAAGGGATTCTCTGGGAAACTGAACAGTAATTTCCTTAAACAGCTAACGGGAAACCAAAATTAAAACTTATTTTAGGAGACCTTCAAGATGGCGGAAGAGTAAGACGTGGAGATCACCTTCCTCCACACAAATACATCAAAAATACATCTAGGGCTTCCCTGGTGACACAGTGGTTGAGAGTCCGTCTGCCGATGCAGGGGATACGGGTTCGTGCCCCGGTCCGAGAAGATCCCACATACCGCAGAGTGGCTGGGCCCGTGAGCCATGGCTGCTGAGCCTGCGTGTCCGGAGCCTGTGCTCCGCAACGGGAGAGGCCACAGCAGTGAGAGGCCCGCTTACCGCAAAAAAAAAAAAAAATACATCTACATGTGCAACAACTCCTACAGAACACCTACTGAATGCTGGCAGAAGACTTCAGACTTCCCAAAAGGCAAGAAAATCCCCACGTACTTGGGTAGGGCAAAAGAAAAAACAGAGACAAAAGCATAGGGACAGGACCTGCACCTATGGGAGGGAGCTGTGAAGGAGGAAATGTTTCCACACACTAGGAAGCCCCTTCACTGGCGGGGATGGGGGTTGGACGTGGGGGAAGCTTCAGAGCCATGAAGGAGAGCACAGCAACAGGGGTGCAGAGGGCAAAGTGGAGAGATTCCTGCACAGAGGATTGGTGCCGACCAGCACTCACCAGCACTCACCAGCCTGAGACGCTTGTCTGCTTCCCTGCCAGGGTGGATGGGGGCTGGGGCTGAGGCACGGGCTTCGGAGGGTGGATCCCAGGGAGAGGACTGGGGTTGGCTGTGTGAACACAGCCTGAAGGGGCTTAATGTGCCACAGCTACCTGGGAGGGAGCCTGGGAAAAAGTCTGGACCTGCAGGAGAGGCAAGAGACCATTGTTTCGGGGTGCACAAGGAGAGTGGATTCCTTCCCAGTGTGCGCACAGAAGGTACAGCATCGCCTAAATGAGCTCCAGAGATGGGTGTGAGCAGCGGTTATCAGCTTGGACCCCAGACATGGGCATGAAACACTAATGCTGCTGCCGCTGCTATCAAGAATCCTGTGTGCAAGTCGAGGTCACTATCTACACCCCCCAGAAGCCTGTACAGCCTGCCACTGCCAGGGTCCCGTGATCCAGAGACAACTTCCCTGGGAGAACACATGGCGCACCTTAGGCTGTTGCAACGTCATGCTGGCCTCTGCTGCCGCAGGCTCACCCCGCATTCCAATTATGACTACCATACCCCTCACTCCCCCAAGCCTGAGTGAGCAAGAGAGCCCCAATCAGCTGCTGCTTTAACCCCCTCCTGTCTGGGCTGGGAAAAGGCTCCTAAGGGCAGCCTACACAGAGAGGCGGGGCCAAATCCAAAGCTGAACCCCAGGAGCTGTGCAAACAAAGAAGAGAAGGGGAAATTACTCTATGCAGCCTCAAGAGCAGCAGATTAAATCCACACAATCAACTTGATAAACCCTGCATCTAAAGAATACCTGAATAGACAACGAAAGTTCCCAAAATTGAGGTGGTGGATTTTGGGAGCAACTGTAGACTTGGGGTTTGCTTTCTGCGTCTAATTTGTTTCTGGTTTTATGTTTATTTTAGTTTAGTATTTAGTGCTTATTATCATTGGTGGATTTGTTTATTCGTTTGGTTGCTCTCTGCCTGTTATTTGTAACATATATATATTATTTTTTCTCCTTTTTCTCTTTCTGTGAGTGTCTATGTGTATGCTTCTTTATATAACTTTGTCTATATAGGTTTGCTTTTACTATTTGTCCCAGGGTTCTGTCTCTTCATTTTCTTTGCTTTTGTTTTTTTCTCGTTCTTCTTTCCTTCTGAGCCATGTGGCTGGCAGGGGCCTTGTGCTCCAGCCGGGCATTGGGCATAAGCCTCTGAGGTGGGAGGCCCAAGTCCAGGACATTGGACCACCAGAAATCTCCAGGACCCACATAATATCAATCAGCAAGAGGTCTCCCAGAGATCTTCATCTCAACACTAAGACCCAGCTCCACCCAAGGGTCTCCAAGCTCCAGTGCTGGATGCCCCATACCAAACAACTAGCAAAACAGGAACACAACCCCACCTATTAGCAGAGAGGCTCCCTAATGTCATACTTAGTTCACAGACGCTCCAAAACACACCACCAGATGTGGCCCTGCCCACCAGTAGGACAAGATCCAGCCCCACACACCAGAACACAAGCACCAGTCCCCTCCACCAGGAAACCTACACAAGCCATTGAACCAACCTCACATACTGTGGGCAGACACCAAAAACAATGGGAACTATGAAGCTACAGCCTGCAAAAAGGAGACATCAAACACAGTAAGTTAAGCAAAATGAGAAGACAGAGAAATATGCAACAGATGAAGAAGCAAGATAAAAACCCAACAGACAAAATAAATGAAGAGGAAATAGTCAGTCTACCTGAAAAAGAATTCAGAGTAATGATAGTAAAGATGATCCAAAATCTTGGAAACAGAATGGAGAAAATATAAGAAACGTTTAACAAGGACCTAGAAGAATTAAAGAGCAAACAAACAATGATGAACAAAACAATAAATGAAATTTAAAAATACTCTAGAAGGAATCAATAGCAGAATAACTGAGGCAGAAGGACAGATAACAGACCTGGAAGATAAAATAGTGGAAATAACTGCTGCAGAGCAGAATAAAGAAAAGAGAATGAAAAGAATTGAGGACACTCTCGGAGACAACTGGGACAACATTAAACGCAACAACATTTGAATTATAGGGGTCCCAGAAGAAGAAGAGAAAAAGAAAGGCTCTGAGAAAATATTTGAAGAGACTATAGTTGCAAACTTTCCTAATAAGGGAAAGGAAATAGTCACTAAAGTCCAGGAAGTGCAGAGAGTCCCTTACAGGATAAATCCAAGGAGAAACATGCCAAAACACATATTAATCAAAATATCAAAAATTAAATTCAAAGAAAAAATATTAAAAGCAGCAAGGGAAGAGCAATATGATACAAGGGAAACCCCTTAAGGTTAACAGGTGATCTTTCAGCAGAAACTCTGCAAGCCAGAAGGGAGTGGCAAGACATATTTAAAGTGATGAAAGGGAAAAAACAACAACCAAGATTACTGTACCCAGCAAGGATTTCATTCAGATTTGATGGAAAAATTAAAACCTTTACAGATAAGTAAAAGTTAAGAGAATTCAGCACCACCAAACCAGCTTTACAACAAATGCTAAAGGAACTTCTCTAGGCAGGAAACACAAAAGAAGGAAAAGACCTACAAAAACAAACCCAAAACAATTAAGAAAATGGTAATAGAAACATACATATCAATAACTACATTAAAGGTAAGTGGATTAAATGCTCCAACCAAAAGAAACAAACTGGCTGAATGGATACAAAAACAAGACCCGTATATATGCTGTCTACAAGAGACCCACTTCAGACCTAGGGACACATACAGGCTGAAAGTGAGTGGGAAAAGATATTCCATGAAAATGGAAATCAAAAGAAAGCTGGAGTAGCAGTTCTCATATTAGACAAAGTAGACTTTAAAATAAAGACTATTACAATAGACAATGAAGGACACTACATAATGATCAAGGGATTAATCCAAGAAGAAGATACAACAATTGTAAATATTTATGCACCCAACAAAGGAGCACCTCAATACATAAGGCAAATGCTAACAGCCATGAAAGGGGAAATAGACAGTAACACAATCATAGTAAGGGACTTTAACATCCCACTTTCACCAACGGACAGATCATCCAACATGAAAATAAGTAAGGAAACACAAGCTTTAAAAGACACATTAGACCAGAGACGTAATTGATATTTACAGGACATTCCATCCAAAAACAACAGAATACACTTTCTTCTCAAGTGCTTATGGAACATTGTCCAGGATTGATCAAATCTTGGGTCACAAATCAAGCCTTGGTAAATAAGAAAACTGAACTCATATCAAGTATCTTTTCCAACCACAACGCTATGAGGCTAGATATCAATTACAGTAAAAATACTGTAAATGGGGCTTCCCTGCTGGAGCAGTAGTTGGGAGTCTGCCTGCCGATGCAGGGGACATGGGTTCGTGCCCTGGTCCGGGAAGATCCCACATGCCGTGGAGCGGCTGGGCCCATGAGCCATGACCACAGAGGCTGCACGTCCGGAGTCTGTGCTCTGCAACAGGAGAGACCACAAGAGTAAGAGGTCCGTGAACCACCAAAAAAAAAAAACTGTAAAAAGACATGGAGGCTAAACAATACACTACTGAATAACCAAGAGGTCACTGAAGAAATAAAAGAGGAAATCAAAAAATACCTAGAAACAAATGACAATGAAAATACGACGACCCAAAACCTACGGAATGCAGTAAAAGCAGTTCTAAGAGGGAAGTTTATAGCAATACAATTCTACCTCAAGAAACAAGAAAAATCTCAAATAAACAATGTAACATTAAACCTAAAGCAATAAGAGAAAGCACAGCCAAAAAACCCCAAATTTAGCAGAAGGAAAGAAATCATACAGATGAGATCAGAAATAAATGAAAAAGAAATGAAGGAAATAATAGCAAATATCAATAAGACTAAAAGCTGGTTCTTTGAGAAGATAAACACAATTAATAAACAATTAGCCAGACTCATCAAGAAAAAAAGGGAGAAGACTCAAATCAATAAAATTAGAAATGAAAAACGAGAAGTAAAACCGACCCTGCAGAAATACAAACGATCATGAGAGATTACTACAAGCAACTATATGCCAATAAAATGGACCACGTGGAAGAAATGGACAAATTCTTAGAAAAGTAAAACTTGCCAAGACTGAACCAGGAAGAAATAGAAAATATAAACAGACCAATCACAAAAACTGAAACTGAAACTGTGATTTAAAACATTCCAATAAACAAAAGTCCAGGACCAGATGGCTTCACAGGCAAATTCTATCAAACATTTAGTGAAGAGCAAACACCTATCCTTCTCAAACTCTTCCAAAATATAGCAGAGGGAGGAACACTCCCAAATTCATTCTATGAGGCCACCATCACCCTGATACCAAAACGAGACAAAGATGTCACAAAAAAGAAAACTACAGACCAATATCACTGATGAACATAGATGCAAAAATCCTCAACAAAATACTAGTAAACAGAATCCAACAGCACATTAAAAGGAGCATACACCATGATCAACAGGGGTTTATCCGAGGAATGCAAGAATTCTTCAATATACGCAAATCAATCAATGTGATACACCATATTAACAAATATAAGGAGAAAAACTATATGATCACCTCAACAGATGCAGAGAAAGCTTTCGACAAAATTCAACACCCATTTATGATAAAAAACCCTGCAGAAAGTAGGCATAGAGGGAACTTACCTCAACATAATAAGGGCCATATATGACAAACCCACAGCCAACATCGTCCTCAATGGTGAAAAATTGAAACCATTTCCACTAAGATCAGGAGCAAGACAAGGTTGCCCACTCTCACCACTCTTATTCAACATAGTTTTGGAAGTTTTAGCCACAGCAATTAGAGAACAAAAAGAAATAAAAGGAATCCAAATTGGAAAAGAAGAAGTAAAGCTGTCACTGTTTGCAGATGACATGATACTATACATAGAGAATCCTAAAGATGCTACCAGAAAACTACTAGAGCTAATCAATGCATTTGGTAAAGTATCAGGATACAAAATTAAGGCACAGAAATCTCTTGCATTCCTACACACTAATGATGAAAAATCTGAAAGTGAAATTAAAAAAACACTCCCATTTACCATTGCAACAAAAAGAATAAAATACCTAGGAATAAACCTACCTAAGGAGACAAAAGACCTGTATGCAGAAAATTATAAGACACTGATGAAAGAAATTAAAGATGATACAAATAGATGGAGAGATGTACCATGTTCTTGGATTGGAAGAATCAACATTGTGAAAATGACTCTACTACCCAAAGCAATCTACAGGTTCAGTGCAATCCCTATCACACCACCATTGGAATTTTCACAGAACTAGAATAAAACATTTCACAATTTGTAGGGAACCACAAAACACCCCGTATAGCCAAAGCAATCTTGAGAAAGAAAAACAGACCTGGAGGAATCAAGCTCCCTGACTTCAGATTATACTACAAAGGTACAGTAATCAAGACAGTATGGTAATGGCACAAAAACAGAAATATGGATCAATGGAACAGGATAGAAAGCCCAGAGATAAACCCACACACATATGGTCACCTTATCTTTGGTAAAGGTGGCAAGAATATAATATGGAGAAAAGACATCCTCTTCAATAAGTGGAGCTGGGAAAACTGGACAGCTATATGTAAAAGAATGAAATTCGAACACTCCTTAACACCATACACAAAAATAAACTCAAAATGGATTAATGACCTAAATGTAAGGCCAGAAACTGTCAAACTCTTAGAGAAAAACATAGGAAGAATACTCTATGACATATATCACAGCAGGATCCTTTTTGACCCACCTCCTAGGGAAATGGAAATAAAACCAAAAATAAACAAATGGGACCTAATGAAACTTCAAAGCTTTTGCACAGCAAAGGAAGCCATAAACAAGACGAAAAGACAACCCTCAGAATGGGAGAAAATATTTGCAAATGAAGCAACTGACAAAGGAGTAATCTCCAAAATTTACAAGCAGCTCATGCAGCTCAATATCAAAAAAACAGACAACCCAATCCAAAAATGGGCAGAAGAACTAAATAGTCATTTCTCTAAAGAAGATATGCAGATTGCCAACAAACACATGAGAGAATGCTCAACATCATTAATCATTAGAGAAATGCAAATCAAAACTACAATGAGATATCATCTCACACCAGTCAGAATGGCCATCATCAAAAAATCTAGAAACAGTAAATGCTGGAGAGGGTGTGGAGAAAAGGGAACACTCTTGCACTGCTGGTGGGAATGTAAATTGGTTCAGCCACTATGGAGAACAGTATGGAGGTTCCTTAAAAAACTACAAATAGAACTACCATATGACCCAGCAATCCCACTACTGGGCATATGCCCTGAGAAAACCAAAATTCAAAAAGAGTCACGTACCAAAATGTTCATTGCAGCTCTATTTACAATAGCCCGGAGATGGAAACAACCTAAGTGCCCATCATTGGATGAATGGATAAAGAAGATGTGGCACATATATACAATGGAATATTACTCAGCCATAAAAAGAAACGAAATTGAGCTATTTGTAATGAGGTGGATAGACCTAGAGTCTGTCATACAGAGTGAAGTAAGTCAGAAAGAAAAAGACAAATACCATATGCTAACACATATATATGGAATTTAAGAAGAAATAAAAATGTCATGAAGAATCTAGGGGTAAGACAGGAATAAAGACAGAGACCTACTGGAGAACGGACTTGAGGATATGGGGAGGGGGAAGGGTGAGCTGTGACAGGGCGAGAGAGAGTCATGGACATGTACACACTAACAAACGTAAGGTAGATAACTAGTGGGAAGCAGCCGCATGGCACAGGGATATCGGCTCGGTGCTTTGTGACCACCTGGAGGGGTGGGATAGGGAGGGTGGGAGGGAGGCAGACGCAAGAGGGAAGAGATATGGGAACATATGTATACGTATAACTGATTCACTTTGTTATAAAGCAGAAACTAACACACCATTGTAAAGCAATTATACTGCAATAAAGATGTTAAAAAAAAAAGACTATACACCCAGAGATAGAAGATTATACTTCTAGAGATAGAAGACTATACATCTAGACATACAAGAGTATATCCTAGAGATAGAAGACTTTACAACTAGAAATAGAAAAGTATACTGTTAAAGATAGAAGACTTGAACCCATGATTCCTGCATTGGCAGGCAGATTCTCAACCACTGCACCACTAGGGAAGTCTGGAAGCTACATTTTTTTGCATTGCCTATCTAAATATGTCTTTGTTCAATTTTCACACCCAATTTGTAGTTTTGCTGGGCATAGAAATTAGGTTGACAGTTATAAAAAAAAAAACTACAAATAGAACTACCATACGACCCAGCAATCCCACTACTGGGCATGTACCCTGAGAAAACCATAATTCATGAAGAGTCATGTACCACAATGTTCATTGCAGCTTTATTTACAATAGCCAGGACATGAAAGCAACCTAAGTGTCCATCGACAGATGAATGGATAAACAAGATGTGGCACATATATACAATGGAATATTACTCAGCCATAAAAAGAAACGAAATTGAGTTATTTGTAGTGAGGTGGATGGACCTACAGTCTGTCATACAAAGTAAGTCAGAAAGAGGAAAACAAATGCCGTATGCTAACACATATATATGGAATCTAAAAAACAACAAAAAAAATGGTCATGAAGAACCTAAGGACAAGATGGGAATAAAGATGCAGACCTACTTGAGAATGGACTTGAGGATACGGGGAGGGAGAAGGGTAATCTGGGACAAAGTGAGGGAGAGGAAGTGTATATATGGACATATAAACACTACCAAATGTAAAATAGATAGCTAGTGGGAAGCAGTCACATAGTACAGGGAGATCAGCTTGGTGCTTTGTGACCAGCTAGAAGGGTGGGATAGGGAGGGTGGGAGGGAGGGAGATTCAAGAGGGAAGAGATATGGGGATATATGTATATGTATAACTGATTCCCTTTGTTATAAAGCAGAAACTAACACATCATTGTAAAGCAATTATACTCCAATAAAAATGTTAAAAAATAAAAAAGTATAATCACCTATGTTCCATGTTGTCTTTATCAGGTCTTTGATTATTTAAACCTCATACTCTTGATATTAAAAGACCTACGTTTTGCTCAGAACTAAGTAATTCCAGTTATTATCTTAAAATATTGTATGTTACAGAAATAACCAAATTTCTTTGTCAATTCCATTATAGTGATTTCTCATCAGATCTTTAATAATGGGCATTTTTAAATCCCGAGTCACAGTTACTAGGAAGTGTTCATCACTCAAAAATAGTTCCCTTTGACAGATTTCTTCTTTCTGGTTGAGTATAAATGCAAATGAGTCTATGATCAGGAACCTCTCCTTAACTCTTCAAAATATTGCAGAATGCATTGCTAAACAATAATAGCTTCCCAAGAAAAATCCTTAATACTCTCTGGCCAAAAGATAGCCTTCTTGATAATAGGATAGTCTTTGATTACCTTTTAGCTGAGCAAGGTGGTGTCTGTGCTGTGGCCAACACCACCTACTACATCTGGATTAACCCTTCTGGGGAAGTTAAAACTCAGTTACATAAAATCACTGAGCAAGCCACTTCCCTTAAATAGGTGACTCCTTCAATGGGGTCTATCTTTGACTTATTTGATTTTGACTGGCTTGAACCTTGGGAATCATGGCTCCAAAGGGCACTCTAGATATTGTGAATTATCCTGTTTATAATAGTCACACAGTAATCTCCCTGTGTATTGTATTCCCTCAAAAGCTTTAAATGCATGTTCACAGCCACTAACCACCAAGTAAATGATCTCCCTAAGACTGAAATGTCAGAAAAGAAATGAAGAGAATGACCAACTTAAACATTGTGAAGCCATGACCTCTGAATATTACAGGGATTAAGCAGACCTCATGACTTATGGATACCACATAAAGGATCAAAAAACACTGCGAGGACTACAGAGTGGTAGCTGAGAGTGTTGCCAATGTCTTGAATTTTGATCATGTCTCTCATTTAAGGTGAGAGTCTGATCAAAAAGGGGGGGATTGCTTAAAAAAAAGAAACAATAGGTCCAAAATTGAGTCACTTGTGCTAAGCCCCACGTCAGCAAACCAAGATTTGATACCTAACCTAATTCTTCTGCCTATAAATGCCTTCTATTTTGTACAGCTCCTCAGAGTTCCTTTCTCTTTCCTAGATGGGATGCTGTCTGATTTGTGAATCATTCAATAAAGCCAATTAGATCTTTAAATTACTTGTTTGAATATTTGCTATTTAACAATGGTTATAATAAAATAAATGATCACTCAATATAAGACTATTAATGCAAGTGGTACAGCCACTATATAAAAGAGTAAGATAGAATCTTGCAAAATTAAACATGCAACTCCCATATGACCAAGAATTTGCACTTCTGGGCATTTATCTGAGAGAAATGAAGACTTACATTCACATACGAAGCTGTACATGAATGTTTATAGCAGCTTTAATTTTAATAGACAAAAATTGGAAAGAACCCAGATTTCCTTAAGTAGATGAATGGTTACACAAACTGTGGTACTCATACCATTTTTTTTTTACTAAGAAAAAAAAAGACACAAAACAACTTGGATGAACCTCCAGGGAACTGTGCTGAGTGCAAAAGCCAATTTCAAAGGTTACATACTGCATGATTCATTCTCAAAATGACAAGATTATGGAGATGGAGAACAGAGTAGTGGTTCCCTGTAGTTAGGGAGGGGGAACAGTAGAGATAATTGTGACTATAAAAGGGCAGCATAAGGTATCCACGTGGTGATAGAACTGTGCTGTAACTTGATTTTGGTGGTGGTCCCAAGAATATACATATGTAATAAAATTACATAGAACTAAATACATGCAAACACATACAAATGAGTACATGTAAAACTAATGAAATCTGAATAAGATTGATGGATTACATCAATATCAATTTCCTGGTTGTACTATATAGTGTATCATCATACTATAGTTTTAGAAGATATCTTTGGGGGAAACGGGAAAAAGAGTACACTGGATCTCGCTATATTAGTTCTTACAACTGCATAGGGCTCTATAGTTATCTCAAACTAAAAGTTTAAAGAAACTATTAATGTCTTTATTCTAAAATAGGCATAACCCAATATAAGCTGCCACTCTATACAGTAAGGCCCCTTCTGCACCTGGGCGACCTTCTATTTTACAATAAACCAAAGACAATTTTTAAAATGCTTTCTTGGGATCTTGAGTTTTAACTTTTACCACTATTTATAATCAATTTAGTGTGGGGGGTGGGTTCCCACTTCCAATTTAACACCAGAAATCTGTCTACAAAAAAACCTGTTAACCATCAGGCCACTCACAAATCAGCAGATACAGAAGTGCCTCCATAAAATCTGGGATTCACAGTCAGCCAGACCTGGGTTTGAACTCTGTCTCTGCAGCCTCACTTACTTTGTGATAATGACCAAGTCATTGAATCTCATTATACCTGTTTTTTTATGAGGCTGAAATAAAAAGACATTGGTGGAAATATATAGAGCATTTTAGGTGGCAAGTATGTTTCTTCTACCATCCCTTGCACACACACTGAGCCCTAAAACAGCTCCCATTCATGCAAATAGGATTTAATCATATGTACATGAAACAATAAAGAAAATATTCTCTAGGGGCCTCAGACTCTTCAAGGGAAGTAAATTATTTTAATAAAAGTTATATGTCAATTTCCTGGTTGTGATACTACAATTATGGAACCATTGGGGGAAAGTAGGTGAAGGGTACATGGAACTTCTCTGTACTATTTTTGCAATATTATATGAATGTGTAATTATTTCAAAATTTTAAAAAAGTTTTTAAAAAGAGGAAGATGTGTCATGGTTCTGAGGTTATTGAGAAATTCATATTCACCGCCGTTTAAAACTTTGTAAAAATTTTATGCCTCCCCTCCAAACAGGTACTTTAAAATAGTTTTTTAAAATCTCAACATTGAGTGGGACCTTAGAAGTTATCCAGATTAGCTGATACAGAAGTCCCTTGCACAATTTCACTAACATATTATTATTCAATTCGAATGTCTCCATTGACAAGAAACTCACTCGCTACCAAAGGAACCCTATCTATTTAGAAGCAGATCTAATACTTTGAAAACTCTTCTTTACATTGACCTCAAGTCTGCCTCCATCTAATTTTCACCTTTGGTTCATATTTTCCCCACTCCTCATTTCCAAGGAAGTAATAAAGCATTTTTGGTGGATTTTTAGTATATTAAATAAATCATTCTTTTTTTTTTTTAAATGTATGCTCCAGAGGACACTGGATTCTTTATTGAGATGATGAGGCCCCAAACAAACGCAAGGTTAGTTTAAGGAAGTTGAACATGAACCTGTGAAGAGTGAAAATGAACCCGACTGATTTGATTTCCCCCATCCTGGCTGCTGAATTTGAAAAATAAGTAGGTGGATTGCAGAGGTTTGTGTTTTCTTCTTAGTTCTAATGATCTCTAGAGTCTAGATTCTAGAGGTTGCCATTCAAACATTTAAAATACAGTAGGTACAATTTTCAAGTTTTATCTTTAGATCATAATATCTGATTCAGGTTCTCAAGGCAACACTCTTCAAAGGCCAATATTTGGGTTTGAGGTAGCTAGAAAAGTGGAACTCCCTGAGTTTGGTGTAGGAACAATCCCTTTAACAGACTGTTGTCTAACAGAGTCGCTTTGAAGAAGTGATTTGCATTTTCCTGGGAGCCAATACAGGAATTTTCTGGCTGGGGGGACCATAGGATTGACCTGTCACCACAAAGCCCTGCTGCCTTCTTATCTGCTTGGCTCCACACTGTGCATTTCCCCCAAATCACTATATGCTCAATTGTCTTGATCTCTTTTCTTCCATGTTGATCAGTTACTTGTTTCACATCCTACCCCACTCTGTCTTTCTCCACATCCTTGTGAGGGATGTTAGAGTCACACAGGCAATGACTTTTACAGGATGGAATATGTCATTCTCCAGTTCTGGTTGTCCATCCTGCAGGCTGAACACCTCAAAGTCTTTTTGTTTTTGTTTTTAGTATAAAAGAAAACAAAACAAAACACATGATCTCTCCGGAACCCCACAAATTCAAGCTTAATTTTGTTCCTCTCCAGTCCCCCTCCCTGAGCTCCATCTTCACATATGTTCTTGGCTGAAATGTCACTGTCCACCTCTCATTCAGGGTGTAAGTTCCCCCAGCTCCATTTGCTGGGGTTCAGAAAACATTAGGAACAAGAGGTTTCAGTCCATTCATAACTCACACAGGTAAATGCCTGTGTTTAAACAATATCTTTTTTTAATTAATTTATTTATTTTTGGCTGCGTTCGTTCTTCATTGCTGCACGCAGGCTTTCTCTACTTGTGGCGAGTGGGGGGCTACTCTTCGTTGTGGTGCGCGGGCTTCTCATTGCGGTGGCTTCTTTTGCTGGGGAGCACGGGCTCTAGGTGCGTGGGCTTCAGTAGTTGTGGCACGCGGGCTCAGTAGTCATGGCTCACGGGCTCTAGAGCGCAGGCTCAGTAGTTGTGGTATATGGGCTTAGTTGCTCTGTGGCATGTGAGATCTTCCCAGACCAGGGCTTGAACCCGTGTCCCCTGCATTGGCAGGCAGATTCTTAACCACTGCCACCAGGGAAGTCCTCAACAGGTATTTATTAAGTGTCCACTGTATGCCCTGCATGCTTCTAGGAAAGTGGGGAGGGCAGAGGTAGTTTTCTATATTCACGGACATTTCCAACTAGCTGCCAGGAAGAGCAAATTTACTTCGTATATTGAGAAGAAGGCCAGTACTAAGCTGCGTATCCCAGCTGTGTGCTTTTGCTGCCCAGAGATAAAGGAGGGCCAGGGTAGCCTGAAAAACTTTGAGAAGGTGGAGTTATCCATGTGGACAAGGAAATAAGACAGGTAGGCAATACCTATCTCTTTCATCACTAAAGGCAGATAACTGCTATCATTTCCTGAAGAAACATCAGACCAATAATCAGCAGAATTTAACCAATTCAACAACATATAGTGATAATAATAGAAAATGACAAGACTTTGCCTTGGATTTACATAAAACCTTTTCTCTGAACAGCAACTAATAACGAGGCTGGTGCCAGTGCCTCTTCTGTCTTAGAAGTAAGAGCTTCTTGCAAACACCTTGTCTTTGCTTTAACTTATGTCATTTGGATGGGAAATTTCCAAATTTGTGCTTTTTATTTTATATATATATATATATATATATATATATATATATATATATATTGCATTATGAAAAGCTAAGGGGGAAGAGACGATTTCTCAGAGCACCATCCAGGTGTAAAGAATTAATACTCCTTTGGATTTGCTGGAAATTTACATGTGAAATCCTCATTAATGCTAATGTGAGTTTTGGAGCTGTGTAAATCTCCCATATCAAGGAAAAAAACATACTATCTGGAGGACTTCAATTGACATATTCTATTAACTCTCCGAGATTCCAGCTAATTGATTTTCATTTTAATCACTGCTCTGTCCCCACTGCTGACCCCACAATGGAAAAAAAATGTATCTTGCATTATGAAAACCAATGCAGCTCTCTTTCTCCTTGACCAAGCTCAGAATTGGACTATAAGTGTGACATGACCCTTTAAAACCTTATTTTGCAGCCAAATCCTTTGCTCTCTCTCGTTCTCATGTGACAGCAAGGGTTTCTGGCCCCTGGGGCACTAAGCACTCATAAAAAAATCCCTTCTTAATAATTATTGTTATTATTTTCCATTTGGTAAGTGGCAATATTGTCCCGCTAGACTAAAAGGCCACATCCTGTGTCCTCCTCCCAATACCTCATGAAATCGTGCTGATATTGCTTCAAAATATAAACTTCTGTCCTTGGTTGTTTTGGGTAGTGGCTGGGCATTGGGGGTGGAGAAAGGTCTTCTAGATTGTCAGCTTTGGGAAACGTATATGGCAGTTGGTCATGTGGGCAAAAGTGGGAGCCAGGATCAGGAGTGCTGAGGTAAGTCCAGGGCCAGAGGAAAGGGAATTAGAACAAGAGAGAGGCAGTCCTGGGGAAGGACTTGGCACCCAATGTCCAAGGCAGAGGCTTCTGTGAGCAGTCCAGAATTGGAGTGAGGATGAAGAACTAGAAACAAAAGGTCAAAGCAAAGCATCAAGTCAGAATCAACCAAGCAAGATGGAGTCAGGAGCTCAAAGGCAGTATAAGGCACAGAGTGTTCAGGAAGTCAGAAGTCCAGTAGGTAGATTAACACCAGGAAGTCATAAACAACAGTGGTGAGAGCAAGGTGGAAAAATGAAAATGCATGTAAGTAGGTTGACCCCAGGAGGACTTCAGGAGCAGAATAAGGGTGGGGGTAAGGCAACAGCAATGAAAAGAACCTGGGCAACTGAGACATTTTACTTTGCCCTATGCAAAGGGTTTACATGATTCTTGTGAAGGTAAAAAACAATACTTGTATAGCCAACTCTAGCTGAGCACATAATTGAGAATCTGTGACTGAGACAAATACCAACTTGTAGCAGAAAGATCTTGGCTTGAACATAAACAGATGCGCTGGGGGAAAATCTGAGGAGACAGAAAATCCTGCAGTGTGAAGGGCAAAGACCATATTCTATTATTTTGGATTCTGCTGGGCAAGAAGACTTTAAGTTGAACCATCATTAGTCCGACAAATTTACAGATTTCTGAAGTGGATACTGGTGGTAGAGTAGAGAAACCACATTGTTCTAAAGCAGTGTTCGGCAACCAAGAGTAGAGCTGGGGTGGGAGGGTGGCATTAGAATTTCCAGGGATGCTATACATACCTCAGACCCAGACCCGGGCATCTTCTAGTGGTTGTATGTGTGTGTGTTGTGTGTGTTTTATTCTCAGGTAAAGATACTAGAGTTAGTCATATTCCTTGGTTCATGGTATATTACCATAGTTGGTCACTAAGTTTGTTTATTTACTTATTTCCTTTTATCCTCATTCCCACCCCTTGTCTCCAAAGCCAAGAATTTTAATGTTACTGTAAATCTTTTAAAAATGTGTTTTTGCAATGTGTACTGTTGTGTACATAGATTTTCCCTCACTTTTATTGAGGTTTTCTCTGACTACCTTACGTAAAATTGCAAACTTATACTGAATATGTTCTGTTTACCTCCAGACTCTCCACTCTTCTTCATCCTGTTATCTGTACCTCTCTCCAGGACTGACCAGGTGGACTACATCAATGGACTCCCTCACCCTTCTGGCTTCCTATTATGTCTGGCCAGTGGGAAGACCAGAAGGAGAACTGAGAGAGGATGGAGAGTCAGGGTATTTATTCACTCCACTCTCTCCCTGGAGGGTCATCTAGGGCTGGCTGAGTCCCTTGGTCTAAGGTCACAGTGTTTGTCAGAAAGCTTCTCCATACAATCCTCAATCTCTCCTCCTTCTAGTGACTTCTCCCTCCTTTTGACCCTTCAAGACCTAGGGGTGATAACTGAATCCTGCTGTACACTATCCTTCATGGTTTACCTATATCCTGCCTATACCTCTGTAACTAGTTCCCTTAGGAAACACTTCTCAAAGTATCCAATCTGAGTGCTCCATCTGCCAAGACCCTGATTGTCTGAAATTGCCTCTCACCACAATTCTCCCTATTCTTCTTCCCTGCCTTATTTTTCTCCATAGCACTTACACTATCTAAGCTACTAATTATTTCACCCTTTTCTCTTGCTTATTGTTTGCCTCTCTCAACCAAAATGTAAGGGCAGGGATTTTTATCTGTTTTATTCACCTTGAACATGGTAAGCACTTATAAATAGTTGTTGAATGATTAAATAAATACATGAATATACAGGTAGGCATGGGCCAGATCATGCAAGGCCTTGCAGGCAGTAGTTAGGAGTCTGAATCTTATTCTGTGTGTAGTGCGAAACCATTTAAGAAGGATTTCATACAAGAGAGGAACTGGATCTGATTTAAGTCTTAAGCTCACTCTGAGTACTATGGAGAATGTAAGTTGAGAGATCAGTTAAATGTCCCTTGCAACAGTTCAATTGAAAGCCTAGAATAAGGTGGTGGTGGCGGTAGTGGTACAGAAGGAGAAAAGTGATAATATGAGGGAAACTTCTCCTGGAGCCTTCTCAACCTATAGGCCATAAATGGAACTCGCTCATTAGTCAGAACTGGATTGGTTTGGCTGAGGATGTTCTCAGCACCCCAAGCAGTGATCTCAGCAGGATTTGCCCAGCTTCAAAATGTTCTGGACATATTTTCTGGATCTTAGCAATTCAGAACATGTGGATTAAGTTTGAGGGAAAACCCCATTTGAATGCTACTAGATATGGGATTTTCACAAGGGCATAAAAACCTTACATTCCTTATACTCAAAACTAAGATGTCAAAAGCATCATAAGAGTTTCTGAATAATATGATTTTAAAATAAGAACGTGAGCCCTTGAGAACAAAACAATACACTATAGAAACCATTAGTCCAAATGGTAATCTGCCTATGCCATGCAGCCAAGAGTAGTGGTTTTTTTTTTCCTCTCCAGAAAATGCTCTATGATTCCATTAGCAGATAATATGCTTCAAAAAAGTGATTTCACATGTAGACAAATTCCAACTCAGTAGCAAGTAATTGTATATCAATGTTTCTGAAATGGAATTAAAGTTTAAAAAATGATATGAGTCCTTCTCTTGTCAGAGTAGATATTTAGAATATTTTTCCCCAGGAGATTCCTCAATACATTATCCATTACAGAAAAGTGGAATTTTACCTCATCTATTGTGCCCGACAGGTTCAAAGGGCTTTTAGAAGATATCAAAGCCCTAAAGTCCCTATTCTTGGTAGATTAAGTTATTTTCCTAATAGCACCTATAATTCCTAGTCTTTTGGCATTTGAAATACGAATAATACACCATATTATTCTCTAGGTCTTTAGAGTAGGTGGAAGACACCCCAGCACAGACTTACTGACTAAATGGTAAGTGTTCCTGGGATCCCTACAATGATGTCAAACCCTAGCAAAGCCTAAGTTGATTGAGACCTGTCTACCCCTGGAGATATTGCTTACATTTTGAGTTCTGTGGGATCTATGGAATAAAATGTTACCCTTAGGAATTAGTGCTTAAAATAACAATCCCATAAGAGGGTTAGAAAAAGTCTGGAAAGGAGAGGTGTAGGACTCTGACTTGGAACAATCAAAGAATACCACTAAAGCTGAAACAGTGGTTCCCAAGTGCTTGTTTGTAAATTCATGCCAGTCCATGATGATTTTACTTGACCATTGTGAAATGAGAAACATATGGACAGTGTATGTGTTTCAAAATGCTAAAAATCATTCAATATTTTTAGTGTAAGTTTATGTCCTGTGTCCTTCTTTTTAAATATTTACTTTTTCATAAAATAATAATGTAAACAGGTGGTAGGTGAATTTTGTTTTTATAATGTACTTACTTGGCAAGATAAAATGTTAGTGATCCTATATCAATCCATCCATTTGGTGGGGTGAGGGGAATTTTGTTAATTCGTAAAATCTAAATTTGGTTATCACTGACTTAGATAATTTTTCAGATTCACAAAATATTGAATGGTCTAGGCCCAGGACATAAACTACACTGTTCTTCCTTTGAGCTTTCATAGCACTTTACCTGGACAAGTAGTATGGCACTGACAATCTTTGCCTTCCCTCTATCTTCTGTGAATGTGAGGTTAAAAGAGAAAAGAGCACTCTCCTTGTCTTTTCCAATGTGGCTCTGCAGCTGATTCTTGCCTATGTACTAGCCATGAATACAACTCAAAGTTCCCCACCATAGAAGGGACATCTTTGCATCTAACCAGTGTAAAGGGAAGCTGGCTGCCTGTGAATCCAGCCAAACTACTTTGCAAGGCCATTCATTCTACTGTTGAGCAGCCCAAGGGGTTAGAATGTGTTTAATTATATTGAGCTCAAATATTCTATCCTGTAATTTTCATTTATTGGTCTTAGCTCTGTATACTGGGGCAACATAGAGTAAGGTGAATTCTTTCCTTGCATCAGAGGAAAACTAGCAAATCTACCTCCCTCATAGTATTTTTTCCTCCACCTGCCTCTCATGACACAATTTTTAAGCTTCTCTGAATTCTGAAATTAGCCTTCAAGGAAAACTTCTCAACATCCTCTTCATGGCCAGATATGAAGCCAGGTGGGGTCTGGCCAATTCCTCCTTTTATATAGACACTTGCTTGAATATTTTCTTGAGTATAAATATTTTTCTGAACATATCAGTTATATTAGGGTCATAAGATACATACATCTGGAATCACTACAATGATCTATTCATTTGTTCATTATTTTAGGGAACACTACAGACTTCTTGTATGCATGGCACAGAGGGAGTGTATTAGTCAGAGTTCAGAGAAACAGAACCAATGAGATATAAAAGGAGTTTTACTATGAAGAATTGGCTCATGCAATTATGGAGGCTGGGAAGTCTCACAATCTGCTGTCTGCAAGCTGGAGACCCAGGAAAGCTAGTGGTTTAATTCAGTCTAAGCCTGAGGTCTGAGAATGAGGGGAGCCAAAAATTTAAGTCCTAGTTCAAGAGCAGGAGAAGGTGAGATGAGAGGTCCCAGCTCAAATAATTAGGCAGAAAGAAAAGATGAATTCCCCTTTCCTCTACCTTTTTGTTCAATGAAGGCCCTTAATGGATTGGATCATGCACACCCTCACTGGGGAAGGAAATCTACTTTAAGGAGTCCACCGATTCGAATGATAATTTCATCTGGAAACACTCTCACAGACATAGGCAGAAATAACATTTAACTAGATAACTAGATATCCCCTGATCTAGTCAAATTGACACATAAAATTAACTATCACAGGGGGTATGTGAATATTGAAAACATACTTCGTCCCCTTAAACAGCCTTAAAAAATAATTCAGAAATGAGAAACATCCAAAAACATAATAACAAAATAGCTAGCATTTATATAACACTATTGGTCAAGTATGTGCTAAATGCTTGTGTAAATTTTAAGCCTTACAATCCTATGAGGGAAGTGCTATTATTATCATCTCCATTTTGGAGATAAGAAAGCTGAGACATGAATAGGTTAAGTAAATTGCTCCAAATCACACTACTATTACATGGCAGAGCTAGTACCAAACCCTGACAGTCTGACTCCACAGCTTAAGCTATTAACCACTGTGCTATAATGCAGAATGTAAGTATATAAAATATATCATTAAAGTTAGAACTCTAATGCCAAGAAATACAAATCAAAGTAGAATAACATTAAGGGACATAGGGGGCTATGGATGTGGGAAGGACTGTGGGTATGGTTGGAGAGGTAAATTAAACAGAGAAGTCTTCTTAGAATAAATGAGTCTTGTGTCAGACCTTGAATGAAAAGAAGCACAGTTGATTGTCAGACTTGCTATTCCTAACCTCAGCCATTTTAATACAGAAAAGATCTTAATAGGATTTAAAACAATTATCCCATGATAAGGTTGCCTGGTTCTTGGCCTCACATATAAATTTGAAGCAATGCTGGCACATGCATTCTACAGGAGACATAATTAAAAGGAAGTAAAGGCTGATTTACAAGACTTTATGAAATGGACCATAAACTTCAGAAATTGGCCATAGCAGTTGGAGATGTAGTTAATCTTGTAGGACTGAAGAGTGAGTTAGCTATTCAGAAGAAAGCACTGATAGAGAAATCAATGCATCTTGGATAAGATTCTGGGATAAGAATAGTGGGAAATTAGGGGAGGAGGGACAGGGGCATAAAGCAAATTCCTTATAATAGCAAATGCACTGGGCATTAATCACCCCAAAATGTTATTTGAAATAGCACTGAAAAGCACTGAGTATTTTTTCCCTTCAACGAAAATGAATCACTTAAAGTTGATGAAGCTTATCTAGTTTTATCATCATTTTGATATCCTTTATCCCTGTTTATATTTTTAATCACTAAATGGCATTACTCTTACTTTCTATCCTCTATTTGCAAATTTCTATACTACATAGATTTTTTTAGAGAAGAAAATAGGAATGACTGTTATCTTTAAAATACAGTTCCATTTGCTTTCAGAGCGATGATTCTTCTGTAAATCATTTGTACAAATAATCAAACAATTGCTTTTCATCAAACCATGGTTTTGATCTTGGAGCTTTTTACTTCTTTTCAGCCAGCTTAGGCTAAAATTAACTATGAAAACTAAAATCACAATCACTTTATGAAGCTATTCATGGTACGTTCTTTCACCTATTATTAGCATGTGAAAAAATAACTGATTCAGCAAAGCATTCCTTTAAAAAATAAACCATTAGGTTTTTAGTCTCTTTGGGGCTAATTTATGCATTGAAGATATTTAAGAGCGGTGAACATTCAGCCCCTAGCACAGCATGGCCACGTTTCTACAACCACAAACATTCCAGTAAAAGTGAAATTTTTCCATTATCCAGGGTGTTTCAAATAGCCAGACTGCTTATAGCCTTTAGCAGAACATCTTGCCTATAATTTTTACTACCTGAGTTTTTCCTGTCCATCTTTGTTCATTGAACACTTGGAATCTGTGATAAGTTGTACTGTTTCTCATGACTGCATGGCCACATCTTACGTCCCAGCTCCCAAAAGGCAGGAACCATATCCCTATATTGCATCACCAGAGTCTAGGATAAATTTTATCTCAGTCGACGTTGATGATGAGAATGTGAGTATATTAATGTGTCCTTCAAGGCTCTCAGAGATCAACAAATGAGAACAAAATTAACCCAATAAAACTTTACATTTGCACAGATTTATACACAGGATTGTACGTTCAGGCACTTTCTTTAGCCATGCCCTGCAAATAGCACTGAAAAAGAAACATGTAACCAGAATATATAAAGTCCAACAAAGTTCCCATTACTGTGCAAGCTTCAGAACAATACAACCAAACATCCAAGGAATAAACTTTTACTGAGCATCTGTTATATCTCAAGTCCTGTGCTGGGTACTGAAGTTAGGTAAAGGAATCAAAACATGATCCATTTTTTCAAAGTGTTTTCATACCAGTAAAGAGACAGACAAGTAAATGAGCAACCACTGACCATCTCTCATGGAGCCAGTCATATGAAGGCTGTATAGCAGAAGAATGCCAAAGTGTACAGACCTAACAGACCTAATAGGATTCAATTCCCATCCCAGTCTGCTTTGACCTAAACATATCTGCTGCTGCACTGTCTGAACAGTCTTCACAAAAAGAGAAAACCCCATGGGGGAAGACCGTTCCACCTTAGTCATACCCATGAGGTAAACCAGCTAAGCAATTTTGTAAAAGTTGGGGTAGAGAATGGAGATGACAGAAGCAGACTGAGAATGCCCAGTTTATCACTTTTCTGCTGCATATGATGAAGATGGAATTGTGTAAGTCATATCTGACTCTTCAAAACGGTTACCAGAGTTGATAGATGCAATTGTTAGAAATTCTCCTGCACTTACATTGTGTTCAACACATGGTGTTTTCCATTCTATTTCAATTAAAAGTTAACCATACTGCAGGAAAAGTGAATTTAAGAACTTTGGTTTTTAAAAATCTCTTTATCTATCAGCATCTGGACCAGGCACGCTAGATTTCCTGTTTAGCTCACCTCCAGCCTAAGAGAAGTGCTGCCACCTGCTGATAAGAATGGAAAAATAAATCCTTTCCCTACCCCAACACAAGTAACAATAATAGTAACAGACAAAATCCCCCAAAGAGTTCAAATTTTCCACGCTGCAGATTATAGTCAGTCCTTTTCCTTTTAATTTATTATATCCCCATTTCTTTCTCTGTGGAATTTTTCTTATGGGAAATAGGGTTTTGTTTTGATTTGGTTTTAGGGGTTAAATTGAGTCAAAAAAAAAGTCTCAGCAGATTATTTGCTCTTCCTGTCATTGCTGAGGAGAGAGTGAACAGGGGTAAAAACAGAGAGGTATAACTTTTAATTTTTAGTCTTGTTAAAAAAATAAATATAGAAAGAAAGCAGCAATATGGAGTCGTCAAAAGATACGAGGCTTTGGAGGTGCTTAGACATGGGATTGAGTTCCACCCCTGCCACTTTGTCATTCACTCAACAACTATGAACAACAAGCACCTACTATGTGCCTGGGTCTGTTCTAAACGCGAGGCACACATTGACAAAATTAACAAAATCTCTACCCTCATGGCATCTCCATTCTAGTGTGGGAGAAAGACAATAAACAAGGAAGCAAACACAAAACAAAAATAATTTCAGATACTTAACTGGTAATGGCTGTGAGGAGAGAAAGCTGGAAAGCCTCTAAGAAGGCCTATGAGTAGCTATGTGACAAGTGGAAAATCACTAATCGCTGAAGGTCAGTTTTCTCACCTATAAAATGGAGATAAAAATAGTTCTTACCTCATAAGGTTGTCATGAGAGTGAGAAACAATACATATAAAGCATCTAGCACAAGCCCTGTCATAATACAGGCACAAAATGAATGATAAACATTATTATCATTGTTGTTTTGTTATTGTAACAAAGCTATGAAGAACAGTAGTGGATACTAAATGCCCCTATGAGTCACAGATCATTTTTCCCCGAAATGAATACCGAGCCTTTTATTTTTTATTTATTTATCATTTATTCAAGTATTTATTGAGCAGATATTTTGTACCAGGAACTGTTAGAGGCCGAAGTCTCTAACAGGAAACAAAACAATCCCCAAGATTTTTTTTTCTCACTTTGTAATTAAGTTGTAATTAAGTTTACACTATTTTTTTAATCAATTCTTTTCTTATTTACAACAATGTTTTGATAATTTCTGCCAAATTTGTTCTGATATATATATATATATATATATATATATATATATATTAACATCTTTATTGGAGTATAATTGCTTTACAAGGTGTGCTAGTTTCTGCTTTATAACAAAGTGAATCAGTTATACATATGTCCCCATATCTTTTCCCTCTGGCATCTCTCTCCTTCCCACCCACCCTATCCCACCCCACTAGGTAGTCACAAAGCACCGACCTGATCTCCCTGTGCTATGCGGCTGTTTCCCACTAGCTATCTATTTTACCTTTGGTAGTATATATATGCCCATGCCACTCTCTCACTTTGTCCCAGCTTACCCTTCCCCCCTCCCCATATCCTCAAGTCCATTACCTGGTAGGTCTGTGTCTTTATTCCTGTCTTGCCCCTAGGTTCTTCAGAACTTGTTTTTTTTTAATATTCCATATATGTGTGTTAGCATAAGGTATTTGTTTTTCTCTTTCTGACTTACTTCACACTCTATGACAGACTCTAGGTCCATCCACCTCACTACAAATAACTCAATTTCGGTTCTTTTTGTGGATGAGTAATATTCCATTGTATATATGTGCCACATCTTCTTTATCCATTCTTCTGTTGATGGATACGTAGGTTGCTTCCATGTCCTGGTTATTGTAAATAGAGCTGCAATGAACATTTTGGTACGTGACTCTTTTTGAATTATGGTTTTCTCAGGGTATATGCCCAGTAGTGGGATTGCTGGGTCATATCGTAGTTCTATTTTTAGTTTTTTAAGGAAGCTCCATACTGTTCTCCATAGTGGCTGAACCAATTCACATTCCCACCAGCAGTGCAAGAGTGTTCCCTTTTCTCCACACTCTCTCCAGCATTTATTGTTTCTAGATTTTTTGATGATGGCCATTCTGACTGGTGTGAGATGATATCTCACTGTAGTTTTGATTTGCATTTCTCTAATGATTAATGATGTTGAGCATTCTTTCATGTGTTTGTTGGTACTCTGTATATCTTCTTTGGAGAAATGTCTATTTAGGTCATCTGCCATTTTTGGATAGGGATTTTTTTTTTTTGATATTGAGCTGCATGAGCTGCTTGTAAATTTTGGAGATTAATCCTTTGTCAGTTGCTGAATTTGCAAATATTTTCACCCCTTCTGAGGGTTGTCTTTTTGTCTTGTTTATGGTTTCCTAAAGGATATTGCTGTGATTTATGTCACAGAGTGTTCTGCCTATGTTTTCCTCTAAGCGTTTGGATACAAAATTAATGCACAGAAATCTCTTGCATTCCTATACACTAATGATGAAAAACCTGAAAGTGAAATTAAGAAAACACTTCCATTCACCATTCCAACAAAAATAAAATACCTAGGAATAAACCTACCTAAGGAGACAAAAGATCTGGATGCAGAAAATTATAAGACACTGATGAAAGAAATTAAAGATTATACAAATAGGTGGAGAGATATACCAAGTTCTTGGATTGCAAGAATCAACATTGTGAAAATGACTATAATACCCAAAGCAATCTACAGATTCAATGCAATTCCTAACAAACTGTCACTGGCATTTTTCAAAGAACTTGAACAAAAAAATTCATAATTTTTATGGAAACACAAAAGACCCCGAATAGCCAAAGCAATCTTGAGAAAGAAAAACAGAGTTGGAGGGATCAGGCTCCCTGACTTCAGACTATACTACAAAGCTACAGTAATCAAGACAGTATGGTACTGGCCCAAAAACAGAAATATAGATCAATGGAACAGGATAGAAAGCCTAGAGATAAACCCATGCACATATGGTCACCTTATCTTTGAAAAAGGAGGCAGGAATGTACAGTGGAGAAAGGACAGCCTCTTCAATAAGTGGTGCTGGGAAAACTGGACAGGTACATGTAAAAGTATGAGATTAGATCACTCCCTGACACCATACACAAAAATAAGCTCAAAATGGATTAATGACCTAAATGTAAGGCCAGAAACCATCAAACACTTAGAGGAAAACATAGGCAGAACACTCTATGACATAAATCACAGCAAGATCCTTTTTGACCAACCTCCTAGAGAAATGGATATAAAAACAAAAATAAACAAATGGGACCTAATGAAACTTCAAAGCTTTTGCACAGCACAGGAAACCATAAACAAGAGCAAAAGACAACCCTCAGAATGGGAGAAAATATTTGCCAATGAAGCAACTGACAAAGGATTAATCTCCAAAATTTACAAGCAGCTCATGCAGCTCAATAAGAAAAAAACAAACAACCCAATCCAAAAATGGGCAGAAGACCTAAAAAGACATTTCTCCAAAGAAGATATACAGACTGCCAACAAACACATGAAAGAATGCTCAACATCATTAATCATTAGAAAAATGCAAATCAAAACTACAATGAGATATCATCCCTCACCAGTCAGAATGGCCATCATCAAAAATCTGAAACAATAAATGCTGGAGAGGGTGTGGAGAAAGCGAACACTCTTGCACTGCTGGTGGGAATGAGAATTGGTACAGCCACTATGGAGAACAGTATGGCGGTTCCTTATAAAACTACAAATAGGACTACCATATGACCTAGCAATCCCACTCCTGGGCATATACCCTGAGAAAACCATAATTCAAAAAGAGTCATGTACCAAAGTGTTCATTGCAGCTCTGTTTACAATAGCCAGGAGACGGAAACAACCTAAGTGTCCATCATCAGATGAATGGATAAAGAAGATGTGGCAGATATATACAATGGAAGATTACTCAGCCATAAACAGAAACAAAATTGAGCTACTTGTAATGAGGTGGATGGACCTAGAGTCTGTCATACAGAGTGAAGTAAGTCAGAAAGAGAAAGACAAATACCGTATGCTAACACATATATATGGAATTTAAGGAAACAAATGTCATGAAGAACCTAGGGGTAAGACAGGAGTAGAGACACAGACCTCCTAGAGAACGGACTTGAGGATATGGGGAGGGGGAAGGGTAAGCTGTGACAAAGCGAGAGATGGCATGGACATATATACACTACCAAACATAAAATAGATAGCTAGTGGGAAGCAGCCGCCTATCACAGGGAGATCAGCTCGGTGCTTTGTGACCACCTAGAGGGTTGGGATAGGGAGAGTGAGAGGGAGGGAGACACAAGAGGGAAGAGAGATGGGAACATATATATATGTATAACTGATTCACTTTGTTATAAAGCAGAAACTAGCACACCATTGTAAAGCAATTATACTCCAATAAAGATGTAAAAAAAAAAAAAGAAAGCCCAGAGATAAACCCACGCACATATGGTCACCTTATCTTTGATAAAGGAGGCAAGAATATACAGTGGAGAAAAGACAGTCTCTTCAATAAGTGATGCTGTGAAAACTGGGCAGCTACATGTAAAAGAATGAAATTAGAACACTCCTTAACACCATACACAAAAATAAACTCAAAATGGATTAAAGACCTCAATGTAAGACCAGGTACTATCAAACTCTTAGAGGAAAACATAGGCCTTTTATCTTTTAAAAACACTGTTTGGATATAGTAATGTGATTTTCTCCAGGACAAAATACTTTTAATGTAGTTCATGCCTCTAATCCCATGATGTTCCTCTGACGTCCTGGGTGACCTTATTCCTTTTCCACAGGGCCAAATGCCATGAATGACTATTTTCCCTGTAGGAAAATTCTGGCGAATTTTCCTGAAGCACTGATTTCATCTGAGTGTTCTGTCTGAAAATGGGAGCTCTTATGTCTGTAGCTCTCAGGGTGGTGTTGTACTCTTTCACACACAGCCTCATGCATGATGCACTCTGATTTCGACCTCTGTTCTTTCTCCCTTCAGATGATGTCATTCTATCAAGAAAAGGCAAGCCACTAGGATCAACAAGAGCCAGCTCACTCTCAAACCTGCTTTTCTTCTATGTTCCTCTGACCCTGACCTTCCAGTCCACTTTCTAGCTTGTTAGGTCCCCTTGGTGTGTGTGGAGGTCAACTCTCTTCCTCCTTTCCTGAGCTTGAACTTGTATTAATCTTCACTTTCTTTTAATTTGAAGCCTGTTCTGCTTTTTACCTCTACTGCTGCCTAGCATTTGAGACTCAGCAACCTACAGACAGAGAAATTCAATGGAAACAGGTTTTAAATGATGAACTACTTTTTTTAATATCTTTATTGGAGTATAATTTCTTTACAATGGTGTGTTAGTTTCTGCTTTATAACAAAGTGAATCAACTATACATATACATATATCCCAATATTTCCTCCTTTTTGCATCTCCCTCCCTCCCACCCTCCCTATCCCACCCCTCTAGGTGGTCACAAAGCACCGAGCTGATCTCCCTTTGCCATGCAGCTGCTTCCCACTAGCTCTCTATATGAACTACTTCCGAAGTACATTTACTTCACATCTTCTCAACAACTTAGGTAGGTGGGTGTGGCAAATATTATTAGTCACAGTTTTCAATGTGGAAATGAGGGCTTGGGAGGTCAAGTGAACAAAGGTCACACAGCAAGTCAGTGGTGGAACCTATTACGGCTTCCAAACTGGTTGAAGAATTTCTAATCCAAGGCATGTTTCCACATGGGTAACATGAAATATGAGTCCAAAATCCTAGTGTAAAAAACTATTGTTATTTTCCTCTCTGACAGCAACAAGGAGGCAGTATATTGTAGTGGTGAAGAGTTTTGATGCCAGAGCCAAATTCCCAAGATGCTGAAATCATAAATCATAGCACTACCACTTACTAGCTCTGTGACCTTGAGCAAGTGATTCCACCTCTCTGTGCATCAGTTTTCTCTTTTAAACTGGAGGAAATAATTGTACCACCTCACCACATTGTGGTGAGGGTTACATGAGCAATACCTACTTGCTTATACAAATGCCTGGCACATGGTAAGAGCTCAATAATGCTAGCTATTATTATTATTGCAGGGATCTAAGGCCCTAATATTTCCACTATTGATTCAGTTCTGTCAAGGCAGATTCTATATTAAAGAGATCATTTCAGGTCATTGGTTCAGGTCAGCTTAGCTCACCAGGGTTAACTATAGTTGTGGGTCTTTGTTCGCTGGTGAACACTCCACTGGTTCTGTCCATATCAACAAATCTATACGAAAGGCTGGCAGCTTACAATGATGTCAGTTGTGCGTAGCATAGCGAAACATAGTAAAGGAGCAATGCTGGTGAACTAGCAATAACTCTCTAGTGAATGCTGAATTGGGGAAGGCCTCTGAAGTGATAGTCACTAGGGCAGTAGTTCATGGCACAGTTCTTATAAGCAATGATGGGCAGATGCCAACCTGGCTACCAGCTGCAAAATCTCCCCCTGCCCATGCCCTGGGCACCAATACATTTACTTGGATGCTGTGTCTGCCTGAGATCTGAGACTCTGGGTACTCACAGGCAAGGTAATATCACTCCATTTTAGACACATAATAGGTCAAATCCTGTTGCCCAAAACATAAGAACTCCAGGCAAAACTTCCTATTACAGACGTATAGTCCAACAGGAATGTTGATCCTATCCCCCAACCCCAGTGTTATGAAGGTAGCCCACAGCGAACTGAAAGATGAGGACTCTCCAAATCAAATTCCAAAGCTTCACTCCGCTTCAAGTACTCTTACACAGTAGGAAAACATTCTATATTTATCTCAGGAGGAAAATATTTACAACATTTTACCACGATGGGAATTTGCCTCCATGGTGCATTTATGCCAGGTGAACTTCCGAAGGGAACTTCAGCTGCGATACCCAGAGAGGTACATATGCAAGAAATTTACTAGGCAGGAAGGAAAAATTCTTCATGACATTCTCTCCAAAGGGAAATTTCTGTAACCTTTTTCTGACAGGGAAGTAATAAGTATTCACACAGGAGCATATTGCTTATATTCCCCTGACAGGCAAGAATGTTTTTACCCTGGCAAAAATTATGGAGGATAAACTTCAGGTATATTTCTTGTATTAATCCAGGTGCAAGATTTCATTGCTTGAGAGAAGCCAAAGGGAAAGAGTCAATAAAGTACTCAAAGACTATATACAAGAGAAAAGTAGATCTTGAGGTAAAGACAAAAGACAGGTCTTCAGGGCTCCTGGGCACTTAAGCTGGCTTCAGTCTCTAGAAAATGGACGAACCTTTTGGGTACCTCTCTGCTTATCTCTAACCTGGGAAAATGTGCCTATTAAGAATAACATTGTGACACAAAAATAAACTCAAAATGGATTAAAGACCTAAATGTAAGGCCAGAAACCATCAAACAGAGGAAAACATAGGGAGAACACTCTATGACATAAATCACAGCAAGATCCTTTTTGACCCACCTCCTAGAGAAATGGAAATAAAAACAAAAATAAACAAATGGGACCTAATGAAACTTCAAAGCTTTTGCACAGCAAAGGAAATCATAAACAAGGCCAAAAGACAACCCTCAGAACGGGAGAAAATATTTGCAAATGAAGCAACTGACAAAGGATTAATCTCCAAAATTTACAAGCAGCTCAATAACAAAAAAACAAACAACCCAATCCAAAAATGGGCAGAAGACCTAAAAAGACATTTCTCCAAAGAAGATATACAGACTGCCAACAAACACATGAAAGAATGCTCAACATCATTAATCATTAGAGAAATGCAAATCAAAACTACAATGAGATATCATCTCACACCAGTCAGAATGGCCATCATCAAAAAATCTACAAACAATAAATGCTGGAGAGGGTGTGGAGAAAAGGGAACACTCTTGCACTGCTGGTGGGAATGTGAATTGGTACAGCCACTATGGAGAACAGTATAGAGGTTCCTTAAAAAACTACAAATAGAACTACCATATGACCCAGCCATCCCACTACTGGGCATATACCCTGAGAAAACCATAATTCAAAAAGAGTCATGTAGCAAAATGTTCATTGCAGCTCTATTTACAATAGCCTGGACATGGAAACAACCTAAGTGCCCGTCATCGGATGAATGGATAAAGAAGTTGTGGCACATATATACAATGGAATATTACTCAGCCATAAAAAGAAATGAAATTGAGCTATTTGTAATGAGGTGGATAGACCTAGAGTCTGTCATACAGAGTGAAGTAAGTCAGAAAGAGAAAGACAAATACCGTATGCTAACACATATATATGGAATTTAAGAAAAAAATGTCATGAAGAACCTAGGGGTAAGACAGGAATAAAGACACAGACCTCCTAGAGAACGGACTTGAGGATACGGGGAGGGGGAATGGTGAGCTGTGACAAAGCAAGAGAGAGGCATGGACATATATACACTACCAGACGTAAGGTAGATAGCTAGTGGGAAGCAGCCACATAGCACAGGGATATCAGCTCGGTGCTTTGTGACCGCCTGGGGGCGTGGGATAGGGAGGGTGGGAGGGAGGGAGACGCAAGAGGGAAGAGATATGGGAACATATGTATATGTATAACTGATTCACTTTGTTATAAAGCAGAAACTAACACACCATTGTAAAGCAATTTAACCCCAATAAAGATGTTAAAAAAAGAATAACATTGTGCAATATATCATGGTTACTATCCATCAATGAGCAGTATTTTATTGGCATCCTCTTCTTGTAATGATATTCTATTCTTTTCTTTTTAAAAATAGATGGATAGATGGATGGATAGATAGATAGATAGACAGATACATAGATGATAGATAGATAGAAACAGCAGCAATAATACTAAAAATTAGCCTTGAGAACTAAAACGGAAATACTATCCAGGTTTATTGACCAGGCTCAGAGAACCTTATTGAGTTGCCAGTACTCCCTAACAATGGTAACCATCAGTTAAAAGGAATTCTAGCAAGAAATGTCAGCAGAAATTTCTTGGTGACTGACAGACATTAGTGAGGAATGTACTTTTATCTCTGACTACATGTGATAGTGCCTGTAGTCTTAGATATTCACTGAAAGGATGCACTGGCTGTATCTGAACTGCTTATCTAGGCACCACCATGGCCTGCCCTGTGAGCTTTAGTGGTAGTCCAGCCGGTTGCAGGATGGCTTCAGCAAGCTTAAGACAGATATCAAGAAGATAAGCAATGGGTAACATTAAATATTTAAACTATATATGAGTCTAATTAGAACTGGGTTAGTGAGGCAGTGAGGGTAGGAGCTATTTGATGGAGAGGAGCAGCAAATATGCCTTTATTCTCTCAGGGATGTGGCTTGGTCTATTATTCTGTTATTCTCTCCAGTGATACTTTCCAGGGATGTGTCTTGATCTGTTGACATCTCATTTTTCAAATCCTTGTTCTTGCTTTCCATTAAAAGCTTAAAACCTTCTCCTTCCTTCTCCATTCTCTATTCCCATCTGTCCCACTCCAAATTCCATTTCTTACTTTAGCTGTCCACCATTTCTGGTTCTCTGGAGAATACACCCCCTCTGAGGTTCCTCGAGGTGCAAGGTACACCTTCCTCAAGTTGCCAGGGGTCTCATTTGGCCCCAGAGATTCTGAGGAATCCTTTCCCCTGGACCAGGACACTGCACTGAAGCAGAGAGTGCTCCATTTGTTCAGCTTTTTCCATCCTGAATACCATTCTACTGATGTCCTATTTTTATAAGCTCACTTTTGTTGGTGGATAATGGGTTACTCTAGCTCTTGTAATTGTATTTTACCTGGAAATTCTTTGGAGATAATGTTGTAGTCCCCAGAGTTACTTCAATAATGAAAATATCAGACACTTTGTCAGACCAGGGAGAGATCGTTCTGGTCAGGGGAAAATCTTGGGATAGAACAGTGGCCTCCAGATCATACCTTCATCAGCATCCAATAACAAGATTGGTCCAGATCACAAGTCCACTTCACATTAGCAGTCATTAGGGTTCTGCTGTATCCATCCCTGAAAAAAATAGGGCAGTGTGAGACGGTGCCAAGCAAGACAAACTGTGAAATACACAAGGCTAAATGACACCTGCCCCACTGAAAGAAGGTCAGTGTTTTCTATGAAAAAATGATTAATAAATATGTGACAAATTCTGTGAAAAAATATACATAAGTCACCCATTACCAGGAACAATTAAGCAACGAACTAATTATAGGGATTCAAATTGCAAAACCCTCACAAGTTTCTGGGGATTCAAATTGCAAGACCCTCAAAAATTTCGAAGTCAATTGCTAATATCTTTTCAGCTCACTCCTATGAAGTAGGAACAGAAGCATCATTATGCCAAGCTGTTCTTTTACTAAGTGCTTGAGGAGGCGCTTGAGTTTAATTGCAGTCAGGCAACCTACTTCCCAGGAGCCGTTAGGCAGGTGTGGGGCAGGGGAAAGGCAGGATGTGGGCGCAAGATAAATTAACCCCTTCCCAACGCGTGCTAATGTGCTTTCAGCTACCTTTGCCTCATCAGGAAGGCTTTAGGGGCTTCCCTGGTGGTTCAGTGGTTGAGAGTCCGCCTGCCGATGCAGGGAACACGGGTTCGTGCCCCGATCTGGGAAGATCCCACATGCCGCAGAGCAGCTAAGCCCGTGAGCCATGGCCGCTGAGCCTGCGTGTCCGGAGCCTGTGCTCCGCAACGGGAGAGGCCACAACAGTGAGAGGCCCGCGTACAGCAAAAAAAAAAAAAAAAAAAAAAAAAGGCTTTAAAGGGGCCAAAGAAATTGAACTCCCCAATTTCAGTGAAATGTTTGTTTTCAGATCCTTTCTTGCTTGGCAAAAGGATTTAGGGGGTAAAGGAATGTCCAGGTAAGAGCCCTGATAATTAAACATCACACAGAAATATATACAAAGCATGTTGAAAATGTTGATATGATTCATGAGACAATTTACCTAGATGACCGCATATATATCTAGTGTACATGCATTAACTCTGGGTGATGTTGACCCTGATCAAAAACTCCTAAGAAGAACAAGGATAATTACTGTCAGAAATTATCTGTCTTGGTTAGCCTGGTCCCCTCAATGTTAACATTACATTAGAAGCTCAAACAGATAAACCCTGAAATCTCAGTAGCTTAACACAATAGAAATCTTACTAAAGCAAAATCCGAAACGGATGTTCCTTATGGGTAAGGGATAATCAGAGTTATTCAGACACGCACACTGGTGGCGTCTCTGCCAGCTTCACCACATTGATTCCAAGGTCGTCCAAGGCATCAACATCTAGCCCATGGATGGAAGAAGAGAAACCGTGGAAGAACACAAGATCACATGGGAGGATTTTATGGGCCAGGACTAATAGTGACACAACTTCAGTCCACATTCCATTGGCCACAACTCAGTTAAATGGCCATGCACCACTGCGTGAAGGCTGGGAAATGTAGTCAATGTGTCTAGGAAGAAAAGAAACCAGAACTGGTGAATAACTAGACAGTCTCTGCAACATATCCCATTCTCATCCCCACCTCCAGTACCCCTTTTCTGAATCTCCTCCCACTACCTCTTCTCCAAATTCAGCCCACCCTTCCAGGCTCCAGTCAAACCTTTCCTGGTCACCCCCGCCTTTATATGTCTCCCCATTTTCACAGATTTTTAGCCTACTGCTTCCCAAACTATGGTTTAGAGAACCCCAGCAGCAGAATAACCTAGGAATCTTGATAAAATGCAGATTCCTGGGCATCACCCACACGCTGAAGAATCAGGCTCTCTGAAGTTCAGGAATTTCTGTGCTTAACAGAGATTTCAGCTGATTCTGAAGCACACTAATGTATGAGATCGCTGATCTAGAAGTGTTGCCATCTCTGCTCTTGATTATATGAGATTTATAATGCTTCTCTAGAGTTTTTTCCATCTCCAAGTAATCTCCAACAAAATCTTAGACTTTCTGTAGGCTGAGGTGATGTCTTTTTCTTCTATTATTTCCCCTACAGTGTCTAATGTTGCGTTGGGCACATAAGAGAAGCTCAAAATGCATTATCAGGTTGATTGTGGATTCATCAATGGAATGGGTAGCTGCCAAGTAAAATACACTAGACAAAGAGAATTTTTCAAACTGGAAAGATGAAGGCTGAGAACGGACATGATGAGAGCCCAGAAAACCATGAAAGGCCCAGTTAGAGGGAATAAGAACTCAGTCATTTCGTCCTGGTAATACTAGAATTTGTCTCCCCTCATCCAATAGCAACAAAAAACAGCCAATCACATTCAAAAAAGGGTGAAAAGAAGCAAAAGGAAGGACTACTTTGCACCATTTTTAATGAGCTCAAAGAATTTGTTCCCCTCAAAAGAGAATATATATATAAAATTTAAAACATATTATATATAAATAATTTGCAAATTGTACATGCAATACAGGACACTAATAGAAACTAAAAAGTTGGAGTACATCCCTAACCCATGAGAGTTTTGATGTCATTGACAGAAGATACGCCTGCCCTTCAATTATGCTCTTGTACCCTTTTGAAAATGGAATCTTTGTCTGGACTATGGAAAGACCAGGTGTCTTTGCAGGAGCAGAGTTGTGGCAAAATTGAGTAAATGTTGTGCAACCAACCATGTACTGAGTTACTAACTCATGCACTATGTAGCCATGAGTTCATAAAATAAGCCACAGGGACTCTGTCCCTATTTCAGTGTTCCCTCATCTTCCCTCTGTTCTTGCTCCTGCTCCCCTGCTCCAAATTCTGCCCTGCTCCTGAGCCTCCGCTTTCATCCCTTGTTTCTGGTTCTACTCTCACTCTTTGTACCTAAAAAAAAATGAGCCTTGGCTTTTATTTTCTTTTGTGGCACTCCATAAGTTTGAGAATTTGGAAATAAAACCTTGTAAGACCCAAATCGAGCCCCGAGGCCCAGGTCCTGGCACCCAGACTGGGCTCACCTTATCTCCTGGGAAGGAGGAATCAATCAATTCCAGAACACCGGGCAGCTTCCAGAGATGATCCCTTCTACTCCTTCCCTATTCTAAAATCCTAGAATAAAGATGCTATGAGGTAATATGCCATTGTCCCCTGAACTCATCTGAACCGAAGAAAGGGGTGGAGAGGGAAAGAATGTTTAGCTCTTTAACATGGGAAAATCTCTTCTATCTCTCAGTTCCCTGGTCAGGGGCCTATATGATCGGCGATTTCATAAGTACCATCTGCACTAATAGTATCTTACATTTATGGAGTGTTTAGCATTGTGCTACTTTACATTTATTATCTAATTTTGTCCACACAATGACCCATGAGGTAGGCAGCAACATCATTCTTTACCAAAGAGGAAATTGAGGCTCAGAGAAATTAGGTAACTTGCCCCAAATCACACAGCTGGGAACTGGCTGATCTGAACTTGAACACAGACTTGTCTGATTCCAGAGCCCACACAATGACCACACTTAACTGCTAAATGACACATCACTTGTATCACTGGAGGGAGTTCACATTGAAAAATTCCAAGGAGGCCTTATCAATAGTTCTGTTTAGCCATGATATTGTCTGTCAGTGAATATAAGCTTCCTGAAGGCAGAGACCACATGCAATCTGTACATGAGAATTAAGAAAGCAGTATTACAAAGTTTCTGCTGCTGCAGATACTGGGAAAGATGTTACTGCCTAAGGTAACTCGTTTTATATTCTGATTTAAGGGTGAAGTGGAGAGCAAAGTTTGTGTGGAGGGGAAGGTGAAAGGGGAAAAGATTTGAAAACTATATCCAGAACAGGCTTAATCTGAAGAGTCAGAGAAGGTATCTTGTCTGAAAGATCTTTCACATACACTGAAACCAGATATAGCACTATAGGATGAAATTTTTCATAGCCTTGTCTTTTTTTTTTTTTTGCGGTACGCGGGCCTCTCACTGTTGTGGCCTCTCCCGTTGCGGAGCACAGGCTCCGGACGCGCAGGCTCAGCTGCCATGGCCCACGGGCCCAGCCGCGGCATGTGGGATCTTCCCGGACCGGGGCACGAACCCGTGTCCCCTGCATCGCCCGGCGGACTCTCAACCACTGCGCTACCAGGGAAGCCCAGCCTTGTCTTTTAATATGTGGAGAGTAGCGGGGGGTAGCCAGAGGAGAGAATAGAACGGACATATCATGAAGGCTTTTAATTGGGAAGATTAAAAACCTACATTATCAAAGATGGGGCAACAGCTTTAAAAATCCTCCTTAACAACTCCAGTGAGTCAAGCTCTTAAAACTTCACCAGCTCAACAATAGGAGTATTACAGTATTTGCTCCTAAAAATGTGTCTCCAATTGCTTTAAGAAATTCTTTTAGTCCTAAAGTGACTGGATAATAGCCATCACTGTATCTGTATATTTTGAAATTGGTTAAGGATGAGAAATATTCTTAGCCCCCAGCAAGGATAGTTTAAAGGTCAGAGCCAGTTTCTGACGAGTGAAATAAAATGCCATTTAAGTGAAATCAACTGACTGGCTAGAAATAAAGACATGAGTAAAGCTTATACATTTATTTTATTTCTATTAAGGTTCTCGGTATCCTAATAAATTGATAAAGGGGCAAAGGAAGAGAGATATTTGTTAATTTCCCATCATTGCTCAAGCAAAATAGAACGGATTCTTATATAAAACTTTCTGGATAAATTACCAGTTTACATTTTTCAAATGTCCTTGATCCTAACTTATCATGTAAAAATGAAGTTTCACTAGATATATTTATTCTATTATTTTCGTATCTCTTAGAGAATGTAAAATGTTAGAAGATGCTTGGCTTTAAAACAACTTAAACCAGTGATCCCTTATTAGAAATGATTAATAACATAATGAGTGAACATTTAAGCAACTGCTTTAGTGGCAAAAAATACTGGAATCATGATCTCAGCAGTCCTCAGCAGAAATCCTAATTGAATTCAAGGGGGAAATGCCCAAGAAAAGCTTCTCATTACTTTTTCAATCATAATCATCATCATCATTACCATCCTGTGTGTGTGCATATGTGTGTCACACAGAGAAAGAGAGAGACAGTGCACAAGACAGCAAGATAGACATCAACCAGTTTTCCAACTATATATCTTTTTTTCAGAAGGCCCCATTTGAAAAGAAAATACCAAAGGAGGGGTAAGCCACTAACCCCTTATTGCAAACTTATCAGATATGCTTTAGTAAATGAGACTGACTAGTTATCCTTCAAAGCCATTTTCTCTCCATCCTAAACACACAGCTAGAGTCTACTTCCCAGCCTCCAATGAAGTTAACTGTAGCCATGGACTCTGAGCACAAGGTACACATCCAGTCCTGACTCATAAAAACCTCACACACATGATTCTCCATGTCCTTCCTTCTTCTGCCAACTTGACACAGAAGAGAATGGCAACCTTGGGACGGACATATTGAAGATGATAGAGCCACAAGATGAAAGTAGCATGAGTCCCTAGAGGGAGAACCTCCAGCCAATCAGGAGCACCCATTTTGGATTCTTTTGCAAGAAAAATCAACTATTGTGTCAGATCACAGAGAGTTGGCAGTTTAACTGTTATTGCAGCTCCATTACGCTAACTAATACTCCAGCAAAGCCTTTAGGAAATGAAATAGAGGACAGATAAAGCTTTGATGACAGAGGAAAGAACTGGCATTGTCTGGGTCCTACAGTGCTGGGCAGCCATAGGGCAGTTCGGGGAGTCTGGAATGGTGGGAGGTGAAGTTGCAGCAAAGACAAACCTCTCCCCTTTCCCATTTTGCCTGGGGACAGCCCTTGTTAAAGTAATAAACCTGATGCCACAAGATGAATCACCTCAGCGTGGTACTATTTATACCTCTGATCCTTACTCATGTTCCTGTTCAAAGAGCACAGATTTATCATTTTAATTATCTAAAACTTGTAGAGATTTAAACATCTGTTTTAGGTGTTCAATAAGTATTAGAAAAGCAATCCATTTTTCTTTAAGCCCAGTCATAATTTACAGTTTTCTGAGGCTTGCACAACTCATTGCAGCCAATGCCCAAGGGGAACTTGAGAGAGAAGCAGGGAGCATTTTAATTAGCCCACAATTAATTCCATTTAGGCTGCCTCCATGAAATGTAACCACCTTAAAGAACAGTAAATCATTCAATTACTGATTTTGATGTGTTATTCAGCCCCAAAGACAAAAGCAATAGTATTGATATTGAGTGTTCTCAGCATTGAATTTAGTGGCAATCCAATGGCTGTCTGAGGAACACTTAGGAGGCATTTTAGTGATTCAGAAGCTGTTGCCCAGCCCATAAGATGAAGGCTTGATCTAACAGTCTTCATAATTTGATCCAGGAGACTTGGTGTGTCATCTCCTCCAAGAATAATAGTTTAAAAAGGATGGGGGCATGATCTCAACAGGAAAACACAAAAGATTTAAGGAGACCCATTTCTAAAACCAAATAGCAGTCTCTTGGATTGCCCTTAATCAGTATACCACTTTTCTCTTTATAAAGAAGAACCATATTCAAATGGAAAGAAGACATAACCAGGATTAGGTAAACTGGCATCAGCTTTGGCTGAACCGAAGAAAGATATAATCCTCCATTCAAAACACAAATCAGATCATTTGTGTTTTGAATGCTCAAAACTTTCCAATTACTTCACACTGCTTTTAGAATGAAATTCAAAATCCTTACGTGGCCTATAGGAACAAATCATCTGGCTCCCACCTGCTCCCACAGCCTCATCTATATATTCCATTCACACTGGCCTTCTCTGAAACCCTTTTTTTTTCATTTCTTATTAATTTATTTCTGGAATACTTTTTTTAAAATTTTTTAATTTACTTTTTTATACAGCAGATACTTATTAGTCATCAATTTTATACACATCAGTGTATACATGTCAATCCCAATCGCCCAATTCATCACACCACCATCCCCACCCCCACGCCACATTCCCCCTTGGTGTCCATAAGTTTGTTCTCTACATCTGTGTCTCAATTTCTGCCCTGCAAACCAGTTCATCTGTACCATTTTTCTAGGCTTCACATATATGCGTTAATATATGATAATTGTTTTTCTCTTTCTGACTCACTTCACTCTGTATGACAGTCTCTAGATCCATCCATGTCTCAACAAATGACCCGATATCGTTCCTTTTTATGGCTGAGTAATATTCCATTGTGTATATGTACCACAACTTCTTTATCCATTCGTCTGTCAATGGGCATTTAGGTTGCTTCGATGACCTGGCTATTGTAAACAGTGCTGCAATGAACATTGGGGTGCATGTGTCTTTTTGAATTATGGTTTTCTCTGGGTATATGCCCAGTAGTGGGATTGCTGGATCATATGGTAATTCTATTTTTAGTTTTTAAAGGAACCTCCATACTGTTCTCTATAGTGGCTGTATCAATTTACATTCCCACCAACAGTGCAAGAGGGTTCCCTTTTCTCCACACCCTCTCCAGCATTTGTTCTTTGTAGATTTTCTGATGATGCCCATTCTAACTGGTGTGAGGTGATGCCTCATTGTACTTTTGATTTGCATTTCTCTAATAATTAGCGATGTTGAGCAGCTTTTCATGTGCTTCTTGGCCATCTGTATGTCTTCTTTGGAGAAATGTCTATTTAGGTCTTCTGCCCATTTTCGGATTGGGTTGTTTGTTTTTGTAATCTTGAGCTGCATGAGCTGTTTATATGTTTCAGAGATTAATCCTTTGTCCATTGATCCATTTGCAAATATTTTCTCCCATTCTGAGGGTTGTCTTTTCATCTTGTTTATGGTTTCCTTTGTGGTGCAAAAGCTTTGAAGTTTCATTAGGTCCAATTTGTTTATTTTTGTTTTTATTTCCATTACTCTAGGAGGTGGATCAAAAGAGATCTTGCTGTGATTTATATCAAAGAGTGTTTTTCCTATGTTTTCCTCTAAGAGTTTTATAGTGTCCAGTCTTACATTTAGGTCTCGAATCCATTTTGAGTTTATTTTTGTGTATGGTATTAGAGAGTGTTCTAATTTCATTCTTTTATATGTAGCTGTCCAGTTTTCCCAGCACCACTTATTGAAGAGACTGTCTTTTCTCCATTGTATATCCTTGCCTCCTTTGTCATAGATTAGTTAACCATAGATGTGTGGGTTTATCTCTGGGCTTTCTATCTTGTTCCATTGATCTATGCTTCTGTTTTTGTGCCAGTACCATATTGTCTTGATTACTGTAGCTTTGTAGTATAGTCTGAAGTCAGGGAGTCTGATTCCTCCAGCTCCTTCTTCTTCCCTCAAGACTGCTTTGGCTATTCGGGGTCTTTTGCGACGCCATACAAATTTTAAGATTTTTTGTTCTAGTTCCATAAAAAATGCCATTGGTAATTTGATAGGGATTGTATTGAATCTGTAGGTTGCTTTGGGTAGTATAGTCATTTTCACAATATTGATTCTTCCAATCCAAGAACATGGTATATCTCTCCATCTGTTGGTATCCTCTTTAATTTCTTTCATCAGTGTCTTATAGTTTTCTGCATAAAGGTCTTTTTTCTCCCTAGGTAGGTTTACTCCTAGGTATTTTATACTTTTTGTTGCAATGGTAAATGGGAGTGTTTCCTTAATTTCTCTTTCTGATCTTTCATTGTTAGTGTATAGGAAAGCAAGAGATTTCTGTGCATTAACTTTGTATCCTGCAACTTTACCAAATTCATTGATTAGCTCTAGTAGTTTTCTGGTGGCACCTTTAGGATTCTCTATGTATAATATCATGTCATCTGCAAACAGTGACAGCTTTACTTCTTCTTTTCCAATTTGGATTCCTTTTATTTCTTTTTCTTCTCTGATTGCCATGGCTAGGGCTTCCAAAACTATGTTGAATAATAGTGGTGAGAGTGGACATCCTTGTCTTGTTCCTGATCTTAGATGAAATGCTTTCAGTTTTTCACCATTGGGAATGATGTTTGTTGTGGGTTTGTCATATATGGCCTTTATTATGTTGAGGTAGGTTCCCTCTATGCCCACTTTCTGGAGAGTTTTTATCATAAACTGATGTTGAATTTTGTCAAAAGCTTTTTCTGCATCTATTGAGATGATTATATGGGTTTTATTCTTCAATTTGTTAATATGGTGTATCACATTGATTGATTTGTATATATTGAAGAATCCTTGCATCCCAGGGATAAATCCCACTTTATCATGGTGTATGATCCTTTTAATGTGTTGCTGGATTCTGCTTGCTAGTATTTTGTTGAGGATTTGTGCATCTATATTCATCAGAGATATTGGTCTGTAATTTTCTTTTTTGTAGTATCTTTGCCTGGTTTTGGTATCAGGGTGATGGTGGCCTCATAGAATGAGTTTGGGAGTGTTCCTTCCTCTGCAATTTTTTGGAAAAGCTTGAAAAGGATGGGTGTTAGCTCTTCTCTAAATGTTTGATAGAATTTCCCTGTGAAGCCATCTGGTCCTGGACTTTTGTTTGTTGGAAGATTTTTAATCACAGTTTCAATTTCATTACTTGTGATTGGTCTGTTCATATTTTCTATTTCTTCCTGGTTCAGTCTTGGAAGGTTATACCTTTCTAAGAATTTATTTCTTCTGGGTTGTCCATTTTATTGGCATACAGTTGCTTGTAGTAGTCTCTTAGGATGCTTTGTATTTCTGCGGTGTCTGTTGAACCTTCTCCTTTTTCATTTCTAATTTTATTGATTTGAGTCCTCTCCCTCTTTTTCTTGATGAGTCTGGCTAATGGTTTACCAATTTTGTTTATCTTCTCAAAGAGCCAGCTTTTAGTTTTATTGATCTTTGCTATTGTTTTCCTTGTTTCTATTTCATTTATTTCTGCTCTGATCTTTTTGATTTATTTCCTTCTGCTAACTTTGGGTTTTGTTTTTTCTTCTTTCTCTAGTTCCTTTAGGTGTAAGGTTAGATTATTTATTTGAGATTTTTCTTGTTTCTTGAGGTAGGCTTGTATAGCTATAAACTTCCCTCTTAGAACTGCTTCTGCTGCATCCCATAAGTTTTGGATTGTTGTGTTTTCATTGTCATTTGTCTCTAGGTATTTTTTGATTTCCTCCTTGATTTCTTCATTGATCTCTTGGTTATTTAGTAACGTATTGTTTAGCTTCCATGTGTTTGTGTTTTTTACATTTTTTCCCTGTAATTCATTTCTAATCTCATAGCGTTGTGGTTCAGAAAAGATGCTTGATATGATTTCAGTTTTCTTAAATTTACTGAGGCTTGATTTGTGACCCAAGATGTGATCTATCCTGGAGAATGTTCTGTGTGCACTTGAGAAGAAAGTGTAATCTGCTGTTTTGGGATGGAATGTCCTATAATTATCAATTAAATCTATCGAGTCTATTGTGTCATTTAAAGCTTCATTTCCTTATTTATTTTCATTTTGGATGATCTGTCCATTGGTGTAAGTGAGGTGTTAAAGTCCCCCACTATTATCGTGTTATTGTCGATTTCCTCTTTTATAGCTGTTAGCAGTTGCCTTATGTATTGAGGTGCTCCTATGTTGGGTGCATATATATTTATAATTGTTATATCTTCCTCTTGGATTGATCCCTTGATCATTATGTAGTGTCCTTGTCTCTTGTAACATTCTTTATTTTAAAGTCTATTTTATCTGATATGAGTATTGCTACTCCAGCTTTCTTTTGATTTCCATTTGCATGGAATATCTTTTTCCATCCCCTCACTTTCAGTCTGAATGTGTCCATAGGTCTGAAGTGGATCTCTTGTAGACAGCATATATATGGGTCTTGTTTTTGTATCCATTCAGCAAGCCTGTGTCCTTTGGTTGGAGCCTTTAATCCATTCACGTTTAAAGTAATTATTGATATGTATGTTCCTAATTCTCTGAATTCTTCATTAAGTGTCATGCTTCTTCCCCCCTCTGGGCTTTTGAATAGGCTCTCTGCCTGGAAGGCCCTTCACTCTTACCCTTCTTCATCCAAATAACCCCTACTCATCCTTCAGGTTTCTGTTCAAAATGTCCCTTCCCCAGCCAGACCTTCCATTGCCCTCAGATCAGGCTTAGACCACCCATTATATGTTCTCATAGCACTCACTCTATTTATTGCATTCCCAAACTTCTATAATATGATCATCTTACTTTTAAATAAAAAATAAAATTTAAAAACTATCACTACCAACACAGGATACATTACTATATCATATCAGCCAGCTATCAGATAGAACTGTTTGGTTTTCCTGGGGGAGGGGGGAATAAAGGACAAAGGCACTTTTAGAGAGGCAACGTGGAGGGAGAACCACCAGGGAGAGATGGGGAAAGCGTGAGGTATGAAGGCCTTGAATAGCCATCTGGAAATAAGGAGTAGAGAAGGAGACTGAAGATCACCTCATAATTTTGCTGTTTATCTATTCTGGTCCTCAACTCAGTGTGTAAAATAGGATCACAGATGAGATGGAGATGAAGGAGGATCAGGTGGGGATCAGACATATCTTGCAGTTGCTCCACGTTTAACCAAGAGTCTCATGGTTATAGGATGTGCTCATCTCAAAAAGGGCCATTGAGCATTCTAAGCAGAGCACCTGGGAATTTACCTGCTTTCTGAAAGTTCTGCTTCTCAAATTTTTCTAGAGTTCTTTCAGAGTTACAATTTACTTTTAATGATCAGTTTCACTACTTGATAATAAAATACACAGTATTCCATTTTAAAAATCTAGAAGATGGGCACCTCTGATATTTATAGGTTTCTTAAGTATACAAATTTTACCTGGTCAGATATCTATTAGATAACGTTATGGAAAAAGCAGGTGAACCACAACATGGTCTTTTATTTTCCTTTCCAGACTGAACAGTTCCTGCAGAAGTCTTGCTATATATACTTATATTTCATATGAGTACATCTCTTTGTAGTGATTTTTTAAAACAGGACCAGAGGCCAACCTAATTCTAATAGGCTTTTAACTTTTTTTTATTATTTTCAATGATGATTAAATTAAAGCACTTATAAATTTTTTAAACATCTTTATTGGAGTATAATTGCTTTACAATGGTGTGTTAGTTTCTGCTTTATAACAAAGTGAATCAGCTATACATATACATATATCCCCATATCTCCTCCCTCTTGAATCTCCCTCCCACCCTCCCTACCCCACCCCTCATAAAATTTTAAAACTATAGAATAAAGTAATAATAAGAGCTGATATTGACTAATCAATCACTAAGGTAGTATGCTGACTATTATACATCTGTAGGACTACTATAATCATTACTGTTTTTACAGAATAGGAAATTGAAGCTTAGAGAAACCATGTACCCTTCTTGAGGTCACATGGCTAGTAAGTGATAGAGCCAGAACTTGGACCCAAGCAGTCTGTGTTAAGCTGGCTCAACCATTGCTCCACACTGCTAAGTAGTAAAGTATGTGGTGAAAGTCTCTGAGCCTGGGGTATGGGTTAGGCTGCTTGAAGGGTCAGTCAAAAACGTTTCTTGTGAACATTATTGATAATTAAAAATAAGCAGTGTTTTTGTAGTTTGACATGGCCCTCTTGATGCCATCTGTTTCAAAATGACTGTGTAAAATTGTCCTGCTTCTGAATTCAACACAAAAGCCCTTAGAGAGAAGTGTCTTGAGAATAGATAAAAAACCTAAAACCTATCAGCCAGACAGTGCCCTGGCTCTCTGCTAGACCTGGAGTGGCTCTTCCCTTGCCTTCCCAGGTAAGACTGCATCATACTGACCAAATATCCAGAACTAATTAAGCCAGGAAAGTCTAAAGGAGAACAGGATTAAAGGAGATTAGATCTAGCTACAATCCAAGACTTCCTACTTGTTCAATGTGAACAAGACTAAATAGAGCAGAGCTGTTGCTTGAATGGCACATAAGTTGGCTCACTCCTGTTTGTTCTCCCTCCCTCCCTTCCTCTCTTCCTCCCTCTGATCCATCACACCCTGGAAAGGAATAATGATGGCCTTCACAAAGATAAGAGGATTTCATTTCCCACCACCAGGAAGCCAGGAAACACTCTCAGGCATTTAACTCTTCAGCAACTTATTTGAAGCAATCGCACTGAAGGCAGCAGCTGACTGGGCCCCTTAAGGCTCTGATTTGTGTGAAACACACACAGCAGGCCAAGTTCTGCTCCCAGCCATTCACAGAGCTCTCTCTACAGCTCTCTGACATCTCCAGGCTGGCAGAAGAGAGCTGCAGTACCTCCAGGCCTTGTAGAAGAAATTATTTTCAAAACCTTTTTCCATCTAACCCTGTTCTAACTAGAGTTCCATAGAGAACTGTTGGACAGCATCTAAGAAGATACTTTCTTAACTGGGTGAGAGTCTATCATCTGAACTAGAATTTTTCTTTAAAAAAATCAATGATTATCTTAATTAGTCTTGTTTAGTAAATATACACACACACACAGACACTGATCAATATATGAAAATAACCAGGGGAGAGAAGAATGAGGAAGAGAACCCTTAGGTATGTGGGAACTGAAATAAGTAGTGGAATGTGGATATCACTTCCCCTGCAGCATTCTGAAGTGGTATCTGATTATTTTCTCACACCCCAATTATCCCAGGGCCAGAAATCACCCTCACTCCCCATTGCTATTTCTAGTGCTCTTTACTCTTGTAAACCTCTCTTTGGCTTACATCATCTGACTATACCAACCTCTCTCTCTCCTTCTTTCTGTAGCCATCAACAATTCTTTTACTTATCAGACCTCGGTATCATCCTCCCCAACCCAAGCCCTGTCATCTTTCTTAGTGACGTCAACATTCATATAGATGGTTCGTCCAAACCCCTGGCTTCTAATAGTTCCTTGATTTCTGAATTTCCATTGGCCTGCCCCTGCACCCCAGCTTAACCACCCATCCCTAAGATTCTTGAATCTGCTTCACCTTCCATATCACTAACTCCAGCATCCTGCTCTCTGTTCATAACCTCTTCTCTTTCTGCTTTGCATATTCAAGTACTTCCATTACAACCATTTTTGACTTAAGATCTCCAGTTCATTGACTTCTTCACTTTACTCCCAATCTATCAGCTAGCTTTCCTTTATCTAGCTTTTTATCCAGTTTCAATCCCTCAGCCCATCTTTTCCATAATTTTTGTCAACATCATAAACTCCCTTGCCTCTCTCTTGTTTCATTGCACTCATCTGGCAAAACCTTAACCCAGGATGAACACTATTGTCCACTTTCACCAGGTCTGTATCAGAGTGATCAGTAAGTGCTAGACAAAGTCACACATGAGGAAGACTAGGACAACGATGTGTTCAAGACTGCCAACTTCATACATGTTCTCAACACCACCTGCAATCCTAATATGTGTCTTTGGTCAATTCCATTTTCCTACTCTCTACAGACTACTTTGAATTTTCTTCATCATCCTCAACCCTACATCCCTTGACTCCATCCTCCTCCCTCTGTCTCAGCAAATTACAGAGAAAATTAAACCATTGGACATAACTGCTCTACTCTTCTTGATTATAAACACAAATGCTGGCCTACACCTCTGTGTGTCCTTTCACCATTAAGAGCCAGCTCTACCACTTGATAGCTGTGTGAATTTTATCAAATCACATGTCCTTTCTGTGCTTTGTGTTTTCTATAAAATTGGACAATAGTAATAATTAATTACTAATTAATAAGTTTTTAAAATGTAATGAGTTAATATGTGTAAAGTGTTTGCAATAGTGTGTGGCACTTGGTAAGCCCTATTTAACTATTTACTATTTTGAATGTTATTATAACTATCCTCCCCTCTATAATAAAGGAACTAGCATTCCTCCTAGCTAAGGTAAATTCCTCCACCTGTGCCTAATATCCCATCTCTTCCATTTACACCAGGAACCTCTCATCATTCAACAAACGTTTGTTACGTGCCCACTATGTACCAAACACTTTTCCCAGACTTTGGGTAGACAGGCAGGTATGAACTTGTAGTATTCAAAGTATAGCAAGAAGCCCATCAGGGCTAGAGCAGAATGAGGAAGTCATATGGGATGGGAGAGGTAGTTGGACCATAAGACTTGTATGAATATTGTTTGCTGAAATCTCATTGGCTGTCATTTTGTTTCAAGATTGTGGACAAAGCCATAAATTGAACTTTACATAAGACCTGATAGCAGATATTAGTGAACCATCCAAATGAGTCAATTTCTTCAGAAGGTGCTATGGAATGTTAGGATCCACCTTAAAATCGAGTTGGCTAATAGAGCTCATTCAATGATTAAAAAGGTTAAGTCAAGAACCTACCTGTGGCCTTCTCAAACCCATCTAGTGTCACCCATCCCTATTAGTTGTGACTTACACGGGCCTCTCAATAATCTATTCGTCATCTCTATAGTTCATACCATCTCTTTGCTTTGAAATTTTCCTGTTTGCCTCACATAGTGTGGCTTGTGTTTTATGGAGTAATGGATAAGAGCACTGGCTCTGCCATTTATTAAATAGACAACTTCTGTGTGTCTCTGTTTCCTCATCTATAAGGTCAAGATAACAATAGCAGCTATGTCATAGCACTGCTGTGAGGCTTCAATGGTATAGTACATGTAAATTGCTTAGAACAGTGTCTGGCCCGTAGTAAATGGTTAAAGGGTGAGCTCTGTAGACAAGTTGGCCTAAGTATTATTCCCAGCTCTACATCTTACTAGCTGTGTGCCCTCAGGCAAGTTAATTTACCTCTCTAAGCCTCTATTACTTCATTTGTAAAATGGGGATAATATAAGTACCTGCCTTACAAGTTGTTGTGAGGATAAAATGAAATATAATGCAGGGAAAGTGCTTAACACACAGTAGTTACTCTTGTTATTATGATTAAAGTCTCAAACTTTGCATTTAAAAAGCCAGATTTCCTGTGCCCCCTCTCCATGTAAAACTGTATTGCTTTCTGCCATATATTTTCTTCCTCACCCCTTGGCCACTTTCCCAAATCCTAATTATCTTTCCACTCAATATAGGATCCCTCCAAGGCTAATGTTCCTACCCTCAATCTGACAGCCTACCTAAACGTTATATGCACCTTCTGTCACACAAAACCAGGACCTCAGATAGGAGTAAACACATTTCAACTGTCACTTGTTCCATCTTTATCCCATTTATTTTCACCGGTGATTATCACATTTTGGAATTCATCCTCAAATCAGAATAGTTCCCTGGCAGCAAGACAGAGAAGGCCGAGAAGGGGCTGGAAGCTGACCATGGCAAACACATCACACAGAAGATGACAAAGGAGATACAGTCAAGCACACAATGCCTGGAGTCCAAAGCAAAACCATAAGAATCACCCAGAGGGCCAGTGCTTGGGGTATGATGGATAGGGGATGCTAGGTAGCAAGGGTTCTATCAGGGAGAAGGAAACTGGGGAGAGCGAGGCGGCAACAGTCTGGGATGAAGGAATAGAAAATGATTTCATCTCTTCCTCAGTGTGACTTGAGGCAAATCCATTATGATTTTAGAGTTTTTTATTTTCCTCTTGTAAAGTAGTTAAATATCCTCTCTATAACATATGTCCCCCTATGCCATGTAACTAGAAACTTCCATGACCAAAGATTCATTTCTTTAGGTTGAATGAGTATTTCTATAATCACCCTTAGAAATGCTTGCATTCCTGGGAAAGTTATATATAATACCATTAGTATGAACCATAGGGGAGTGTCACCTTGGGGAGTCCTAAAGGAATGGGACCCAGGGCTGAGAAGTTTTAGTTGGGAGAATTGGTTTCAGGAAAGGTCAGAGCAAGGAGGCAGGCTCAAGTTGTAGTACTTCTATGAGGCCAAGAGCATGCAAGGTAAACATAAAGGAAGAGTATGAGCCAGGAGTGAATGAACCATTGGATATGAAGCACCAAAGACCTGATGGCTCCATAATTTCCCCGTTCAGTGGATATTTATTACTTATTATCTTACTTGACCTCACCATGGGAATGACTTTGGTTGACCTCTTCTCTCACTCACAAAACTCTCTCTACCCTAGAGAGTCATCTTTGACCTCTCCTTCTCCTTTATATTCTGTATCAAAATAAATATGATGTCCTACTGAGTCTGTCTCAGAAGTATTTTTTCAAATCTCTCCCCTCCGTTCCATCCCTTCTTTCACTGCCTTAATGTCATCCCTCATCACTTAGCACCAGAACACTACCATAATCCCTTCTTAACTGCTACTTCTGCAAAGCTCCTATCCCATTTCTACACTAATATCAGAGAGTGTCTGAAGTCCTAAATCTAACCATGTCTTTCCACTGCTGAAAATCCTTCTGGTGCCCAAATGTCTTGGCCTTTGCCAATCAGTGAATACAAATGAGGCCACATTAATACTCTTACCAAAATCACAATAGCTCTCAGATCCTACCTGTTTGAATGCAGGAAGTTCAACCTTTTGCAGAATATTTCTAGAAAATCTCAGGGGTGTTAACAGGTGTCCATAAATCCCTCCCAGCCATCTCTTACTGATGCAGATGTCTGATCCATGATTCTGCAACCTGAGATCTATAAAGTGCCTAGGAGGAAGCACTTCAACCTGTAAGTTTGCTCCAGCTGATGTCACTAATGCCCAGGAATTACTTCGTGAGCTAAATGGCACATTATTTGAATATACATTATTTGAATGTGGCTACTACCACAGCCTCTGACAAGCTAATTTCCAAAGCACATAGGTCATTAAGAAGAGATGTCAAAAATAGAGGGTCACTGCTGTCCATTCCATAGTCTTCAGCCTATGATAGGGCAAGTGACTACCCAGCCTTCCAAGCAGATACAACTACCCTCTGGGGGACTCCCACTGCAAACACTTGCCCAGAGGATCATCAGCCAGGCCTTCCTTCTGTGCTGTGAGGGCAAACATGAATGAGAAAAAAACCCTAGCCCAATTCACCTCCTCCCATCCCACAGAGATGCTCATTTCAGGAATACCTCTTTCCACTCTGATCATCTTCTAGGGTGCTCATATTGTCCTGGGAACTGGGAAAAGTGACAGATGAATAGGGATGCTCTTGCTGAGAATTCCCTCAGGATATCTATATACCACATGCAGCTAGCCTAAGATGGAAATAAATTTAAGAGCTAACACTTACATGGCACATACTATTTGCCAGACACTGCTTTAAGCACTTTAGTACCACGTAAGATAGATAAATATCATCCCCATTTTACAGATGAGAAAACTGAGAAACAGGGGGAAAGCAACTTGTCCAAGGTTATACAGCTAACAAGTTGTAGAGCCAGAATTTAAACCCAGAGAGTCTGGTTTAAGACTCTATGTACTAAACCACTCATTTTACTGGAGCTCTCCAGATGTAGCTCTGAGGAACAGTGACGATTTAGCCTCAGCTAGGTATGTGTCCTCCTTCCCTTCCACCCCCCACCAACCACTGCCACCCCACCTCACTGATAGCCTTTTCAAACCTTCTGGTTACACCTATGTATCCATAGACTTTAAGAAGCCTTTCCCTAACATGTGTGGGGAACTGGGACAAATGTAAAAATGGAGGTATATATACCACGTGTCCAAATAAGTTGAACAAACTTTAAATAAAATATGTTCTATCTTCTTACCTTGATAAATATACCTTCATAACAACCTGGAAGTCTAGGTTTGCAGAATTCTTGGGCTCCTCAGAGTTCTTCATAAAAATTTGGCAGCACAGGGAAAGCCAGCCCACCGCCCTTCTCTGCCCACTCCTGGCTCCACATCCTGTCTGGTATGTACTATATGAGTGGAAACTCTAGTCTGAGTGTGAAAGATCCACCCACACATCCCACAAAGTCACCCTGGGGCCTAGATGTATGCACACTAATGGTATGGTCTGCCTTTGGGAGAACAGACCCTAGAAAGAGGCTTATGAAAGCTCTGGAAATAGGTTTCAAGCCATTTGATATGAGAGACTGAGAGAGAGAGGTTACAACAGTACCTAGTACATAGTAAGCACAATAGAAATCTTAGCTATGATTAATTCTCTCATAAAAAGACATGCATCATGTGTGCAAATGAGGCAGACTCCCACCCCTAAAAAAAGGCATAGAGGCTACTGACTGCCCATGCACAGAATCCAACATATTTTGGTGAGAATAAGTTTCTGAGCTGTGGAAACACAATCTTCCAGTCCAAACCTCCTCAGTTGCCATGTGTGAATTCAAACAATTTTTTTTAAAGTAGCAGAGCATCACATTGTAAGCAAATTCTTAATCTGTTGGTAAAGAAAATTAAGCAAAGAAAATTAAGTAAAAACATATCCTCAAGCTCATTCTTATGAACACAACCATTCTTCAACCCAAATGCAGAGGTTATTAGTTCTTTTTTCCTATTATACAAAGTGCAAAGAGTTGGAAAAAAGACATGCAATGTGTGAAAATCAAATAAGTGAATTGCAGGGCTGCCTAAATGGTGTGGAGAGAAAACTGAAAGTTGCCCTACTCAAAGTTAATTTCCCCCAGGTACCAGAAATTTCACCGACTGAAACTCATTTCTTTGGGTTAAGGCATCTTTTCCAGGAACCACACATTGTAATTATGGGCTGGAAGGTCATTTATTAGCCCATTATTAGCTTAAATTAGTAGTGTGAAATTTATCACCAGATGACCAAGAGCTGAGAGCAAGGTCCTAGGGCCTAGATTCCCCAAGGTCTTCACTGGACCTTCACTGAAAAGAACAGAGGTGAGGGAGCTAGTTCACCCCAGTGCTTGGGGGACAGAGCCAAAAAGGCAGAGAACACCCTGAATGTCTTTGCTTCAAGGTTTGTACCTTTCCAACTCAACAATGAAAAAACACAAACAACCCAATTAAAAATAAGCAAATAACTTGAATAGACATTTCTCTAAAGAAAATATACAGATGGCCAATAATCACATGAAAAAGTGCTCAACATCAACAAATCATTAGGGAATCGGAAGTCAAAACCACAATGAACTATTACTTCATACCCACTTAGATGACTAACAAAAAACAAAACAAAATAGAAGATAGCAAGTGTTGGCAAGAATGTGGAGAAACTGAAGCCCTTGTGCACTATTGGTGGGACTGTAAAATGTGGCTGCTACTGTGGAAACCAGTATGGTGGTTCCTCACAATATTAAATAGAATTACTATATAATCCAGCAATTCTACTTCTGGGTATATACCTAAGAGAATTAAAAACAGGAACTCAAACAGATAATACGTACACACATGTTCATACCAAAATTATTCACAGTAGCCAAAGGGTGGAAACAATCCAAATGCCCATCAATAGGTGAATGAATTAAAAAATGTGGTATATTTACACAAAAGAATATTATTCAGTCTTTAAAAGGGGGGAAATTCTGATACATGCTACCACACGAATGAACTTTGAAGATATAAGTGAGACAAACCAGTCACAAGAGGACAAATATTGTATGATTCCACTAATATGAGATACTTAGAATAGGCAAAATCTAGGTGTCTAGATAGAAAGTAGAACAGTGGTTGCCAAGGGCTGGGAACCAGGAGGAATAAGGAGTTATTGTATAATGGGTATAGAATTTCAGTTAGGGAAGATGAAAAAATTCTGGAAATGGATGGTGGTGAGGGTTGCAAAACAATGAGTGTGTACTTAATGCCACTGAACTGTACACTTAAAAATGGTTAAATGGGGACTTCCCTGGTGGCACAGTGGTTAAGAATCCGCCTGCCAATGCAGGGGACACAGGTTCTAGCCCCGGTCCGGGAAGATCCCACATGCCGCGGAGCAACTAAGCCCATGCACCACAACTACTGAGCCTGCGCTCTAGAGCCCGCGAGCCACAACTACTGAGCCCGTGCACCGCAACTACTGAAGCCTGCGTGCCTAGAGCCCAAGCTCCGCAACAAGAGAAGCCACCTCAGTGAGAAGCCCACACACCACAACAAAGAGTAGCCCCTGCTCGCCACAACTAGAGAAAGCCTGCGTGCAGCAAAGAAACCCCAACGCAGCCCCCCCAAATAATTAATTAATTAATTTTAAAATGGTTAAATGGTAACTTTTATGTTACATATATTTTACTATAATAAAAGAAATTATTACTACCTGCCTACCATAATACTTCTAACCCTCATGAAAATACTATGTGACTGGTATTTATAAAATTTTTACAAAGAGTTGTATCTTAAAATGTTTTGCATTCCAGACCATAGTATATCCATGTTTGTTTCAATGCTTCTAAAAGGGTCCCAAAATCTTGGCCCAACCTTGTTCTTGGAAGATGTTTGCCCAGAGGCTGCAAAACAAAACAAAACACATTGTCCTCTGCCAGCAATTTGAGAAGTGAAGGCATAGAGCAAAGTTTCTTAATTGTGGGATTATTAACATTTGGGGCCAGATAATCCTTTGTTGTTGGAGGGCTGCCCCATGCACTGTACGATGTATAGCAGTATCTCTGGGCTATAGCCACCAGTTATCAGTAGTAAGAGATACAGTTAGACTGAGGCCTGGGAAAGGTGGTCCTAGACAAGCAGAGGGTAACTTGAACATATCAGATGCCAGTGAGGATGAGGAAACAAACTTTGCCTACTTAAAAATGTGGCTGAGGGTGGGGCTAGGTGGGTGTAGGGAGAAGGTCTGTTAACTGAAAATGTTTTAAATGATTCTTAACTCATTAACCCCGCTTATTCTCCAGTTAGGCAGAAGACTTATTTCTCTCTGAATTTTTTTCTGTGACCTAATTGATTTCTTTGCGATCTCTGTTCTTTCATTGGGCTCTTTAAGCCACACAATGAAGTCAAAGTACCTCATATCAGTGACTGTACAACTCTTTGGGGAGGGGAAAACTTTCCATTTTTGCTGAGTTCATAAACTATCCAATAATGGGCCTTAGACCTTGGGATTTTTAAGATTATAGTTTCCATTTATTTTGTGCCTACTATGTGCTAGGCACCATACATATGACTTAATTCATACCTTTGCTTTAATCCTCACAACAGCTCTCATAACAATGCCTGTAAGAAAGATATTTTAATACTCATTTTCTACATGAAACTGAAGTTCAGGAAGGTTGAGTGCCTTAAGCAAGGCTGCATGGCTAAGAAGTGGCAGATTCAAACATAGACCTGTCTGACCCAGGAGTTTGCTCTATACACAGTGCCTCCCACAGTAGATCTATGCTCCCTGCTTCAAAGCAGATTCCGCCTGAACAGGGAAGAGCTGAACTAGAGGTCCCTTCTAGTCCAGGGACTTGGGTGGGGGAGGGGTGGGGGAGGGCAGAGGGCTTAGAATCCAGGTCAGGAGAGCACACCAGACCACTTATGCTGAATTTCCATGTATAAGCGCCTCCTCTATGAATTGGCTCAATCACTGAGTTTGGCTATCTAGAGTTGAGGTAGTATGGAATACTGGTATTGTCTGAACATGTAAGGCGCCTTGCTAGTTACCATACAACCTTCAAGACATATGGTTCTCAAAGTCTCATCCTAGACCAGTAAGATGACCTATCATCTGGTTTTCCCAGCATTGTCCCAGTTTTAAGCATTAAAAGTCCAAAGTTCTGTAAAACTCCTCAATCTCAGGCAAGGTAGGATGGTTAGTCACCCTTTAACCCACAGCACCAGCATCACCTGGGAAGTTGTTAGAAATGCACCACCCCAGATCTCGTAGAAACTCTGAGGGTGGCACTTGGCAATCTGTTTTAACAAGCCCTCCAGGCAATTCTGATGCATGCTACAGTGTAAGAAACACTGTCCAAAATAAACCTTTTAGATGACTGGGAAATGTGCCCATTTGTCTTCCTGCCTTTTTCTCTGTACATCCAAATAAAACACGCTATTGAGAGAAAGCCTGTTGCTTAAGTTTTGTTTTGTTTTCTATCTCCAAAGTTGTATGAAATTACTGTTAGAGCTTTGTGTGAAACGAATAAAAATCCGTTAGGTAAATATTTATTGAACACCTACTATGCATCACTGTGTATTCCACCACTGTTCTTAGTTTGCTTCCTTCTTAATTTTGGCAGTTGCATTGTCCATAGTATTGGACACTATATCATATGATGTCACTTATATGTGGAATCTAAAAAACTTATTTACAAAACAGAAACAGACTCACAGACATAGAAAACAAACTTATGGTTACCAAAGGGGAAAGGGAGTGGAGGGAGGGATAAATTAGGAGTTTGGGATTAACAGATACACACTACTATATATAAAATAAACAACAAGGACCTACTATATAGCACGGGGAACTATATTCAATATTTTATAATAAACTATAATGAAAAAGAATCTGAAAAAGAATATATATATTAAAAAAACTGAATCACTTTGTTGTACACCTGAAACTAACACAACACTGTAAATCAACTATACTTCAAAATAATAATATTGATAATATCATTATAAATAAGAAAAAAATATAGCATTTTGGGCAGGATTTTGAAGGTTTTTTGGTTAGCTAGATAGAGTTTTTCTATGTTGCCTCTACAAACTTAGTGTACTCCTCTACTCCTCTACAGGGTTAAGAGGTTAGAATGGAAAGGAAAGAGTGTGGTTGTGTGCGTGCGCACACAAATGAAAATTTTGGTAAAATAAGATCTCTGTACCTTGCAGTTCTCAGCTGTAACCTGAGCAGATGGAAATTGTGCCATGAATATCATAAGAAGATGCACTGACACAAATCAACAGGAACCATGAGTTCGGGGGTATTAGAATTGAAGGCCTAACAGAGCAAAGGGGCTCAAGAACAGATGAAGTAAAGGATGACCACTAATGAAATAACATAGCAAAAAGAGCGAAGAGTGACCTGGAGAAAGGAGGATTTCAGATCATGCCAGGCTCTGTGCAGCACTGGGGATCCTGCCTGGCATTTGGAGGGTAGAAGTGCTATCTGTGGGGCCCCTGCCTGGGGTACGGGATGCTATAAATATCTTTCACTCCCTTCCGAAAGGGTCATACCGAACCCAGGGTCAGGAAAGCTCCGAGGTATCTTGGCTCTACATGTGATTGTATGAAGCACAACTATTCTATGATTTTTTTAAAAAAATTGTGTGCTGCAAACTGTAACTGAATTGTAACCGATCAATAGAAGTGATGCATGCTTAGAGATCTCTGGGTAAAAAGTTCTATGTACCTGTTCCAATAGCTTTGCTGTTACCAAGCATGGCTAACAAAAGAAATGGTTCTGTTCAATATTTCAATTATATCTATTAAATTATGTTGTAAGCTGGACTGATTAGCACTACATTAGCTCATTAACTTTGACAGTCTGACCACGTTGTGCTAAGGATGGCATCTAAGTGCCCCCGTTTATATGCATTAGATTCACTCATGTAGGCCTCCCTGGGAGAAAAGTAAAACTCATAATAATAAAAAAAAATCACCACTAGTAAGACAGTACAATAATAATTCTGAGGAACAATATCACAATTTTGCCTTCAAATTCTGTCAGCATAAATGCAAACCTACTTCAGGCAGAAACTTGTAAATATAACAAGCAGATGGTATGTGGAAATTCATACAGCTTTAGAAAAATGCAATAATATCGTGTTTGTGTTGACAGAGCTCCTTCTTTGAAAGGAGCTCTAATCTCCAGACATGTGTATTCTCTCTTTAGCACAGTCCTGCGAGTCTGGGTGTGGGTAGGTATGTAGTGGAAGAACTTGGCAAGGTCACACCCTGCACATCATGCTGGGGCCTGAGAAAGAGTTGGGCCTTTGGATAAAACTGACGTCCCCGGCTTCCTCTACCCCACATAGTATGGCTGCATTCCAGGCAACAGAAGCAATGCTGACCTCCATCATACATCCATTCACTGATTCATTTAATCAGAGTTTACATGGAATATGGTCATTCATTCCCTTAGTGAAGAGCTTCTCAGCCATGGCTACATATTAGAATCAACTGGGGAGCTTTTAAAAATTACTGGCATATCCAGATCTTCTGATTTTTTTGCATTGGAAGAATAAATATAGTATCACTTATTAAGCATAAACTTTGGGGGTTTTTGGTGACAGACTTACTAAGATATAATTTACATAGCATATAATTCACTCATTTGAAGTATCTAATTCGGCTCTCACCTTCTGAAACGGACTGCATTCTGCCTATGGAATGTGTATCTCTGCTTTCACTTTACTATGGCTCACTCTTGAATACTTTCCTCTCACGCCCCATTTGGCCTGCAACCTCTTTACAAAGGATATTAATAAATCTACTTCCTACCTATCAAAAAAAATAGTGTCTAATTCAATGGCTTTAGTATGTTCGCAGGGTTGTACAACCAACACCACAATCCATTTTGGAACATTTCCATCAACCCAAAAAGAAACACTGACCTGAGGCAATCCCAGTCCTGATTTAATACTATCTGTGTAACTTTGGGCAAGTTATTTAATCTTCAGTATTTTGAACACTCAACTGCAGAATGTGAATAATAATACCTTCTAATTTGGTATTTGTGAAAATTAAATAAAATGATGCAAGTAAAAAGAAAGAAACCCTTCACTCTTTAATTATCACCATCACCTACCCCCAGGCCTGCATCTCCACCCTAGCACTAGGTAAATTCAAATCTACTTTCTGTCTCTATAGATTTACTTATACTAGACATTTCATATAAGTGGAATCATACAATACGTGACCTTTCATGTCTGGCTTCTTTCACAACCATAGTGCTTTCAAGGTTCATCTATATTGTAGCATGAATCACTACTTAAGTCATTTTAAAGGCCAAATAATATTCCACTGTATAAATATAACACATTTTGTTTATCCATTCATCAGTTGATGAACATTCATATTCTTTCCGTATTGTGCTATTATAATAATGCTGATATTAACATTTGTATACAGTTTTTGTATTGACATATGTTTTCAACTTTTAGGAGTATATACCTAGGAGTGGATTTGCTGGACCAAATGGTAATTCTATATTTAACATTTTGAAGAATTTCCAGAATATTTTCCAAAGTAGTTACACCAATTTACATTCCTACCAGGAATGTATGAGGTTTCCACTTTCTCAGCATCTTCACCAACACTTGTTATTATCGGTCTTTTTGATTATAGCTATTCTAATGGGTATGAAGTAGTATCTCATTTTGGTTTTAATTAGCATTTCCTTCATGACTAATGATGTTGAGCATCTTTCATGCACTTATTAGCCATTTGTTTATTTTCTTTTCTTTTAACATCTTTACTGGGGTATAATTGCTTTACAATGGTGTGTTAGTTTCTGCTTTATAACAAAGTAAATCAGTTATACATATACATATGTTCCCATATCTCTTCCCTCTTGCATCTCCCTCCCTCCCACCCTCCCTATCCCACCCCCCCAGGCGGTCACAAAGCACCGAGCTGATATCCCTGTGCTATGTGGCTGCTTCCCACTAGCTATCTACCTTACGTTTGGTAGTGTATATATGTCCATGCCTCTCTTGCGCTTTGTCACAGCTCACCCTCCCCCGCCCATATCCTCAAGTCTGTTCTCCAGTAGGTCTGTGCCTTTATTCCTGTCTTACCCCTAGGTTCTTCATGACATTATTTTTTTCTTAAATTCCATATATATGTGTTAGAATACGGTATTTGTCTTTCTTTCTGACTTACTTCACTCTGTATGACAGACTCTAGGTCTATCCACCTCATTACAAATAGCTCAATTTCGTTTCTTTTTATGGCTGAGTAATATTCCATTGTATATATGTGCAATTTGTTTATTTTCTTTGGAGGAATGTCTTTCTGATCCTTTGCCTATTTTAATTGAGTTACTTGTCTTTTTATTATTGAATTGTAAACATTCTTTATACATTCTAGATAAAAGTCCTTTATCAGATATATGATTTACAAACATCTTCTCCAAGTGCATTTTCACTTTCTTGATAGTGTGCTTTGATTCAGAAAAGTTTAAAATTTTCAAGAAGTCCAATTTACCTATTTTTTTCTTTTGTCACTCATGCTTTTGGTGTCATATCAAATAATTTATTGCCAAGTTTAAAGTCATGAAGATTTATCCCTAGGGTTTCTTCTGATAATTTTGTAGCTTTAGTACTTATATTTATGTCTTTGATCCATTTTGAGTTAATTTTTGCATACAGTATGAGGCAGGGGTCCAAATTTCCTTTGCATGTATATATTCAGTTGTCTCAGCACCATTTGTTGGAGAGAATATACCTTCTCCTCATTGAATGTTCTTGGCACCCTTGTTGAAAATGAATTGACCATAGATGTATGAGTTTATCTCTGGACTCTGAATTCTATTCTATTGATCTATATGGCTATCTTTATGCTAGTAACATACTATTTTGATTACTGTAGCTTTTTAGTAAGTTTTGAAATAGGGAAGTGGGAATTCCCTATTTTGTCCTTCTTTTTCAAGATTTTTTGGCTATTCAGTGTTCTGTGTAACTCCATACAAATTTTAGGATCAGTATGTCAATTTCTACTATGAAGCCAGCTGAGATTCTGATAGGGCAGAGCTTCTTGATATTTACTGAATTATTGTGGATAAGAACTGTGCCAGGTATTGGGGATACAGCACTAAACACAACACAGTGCTCACCTTTGAGTAATTTACAGTCCATCAGTTGCTCAAGAATATTTACAGGAAACCTAAGCAGGATCCCAGACACATTGTTAAGATCCAATTTTGCCCAACACATGGCTCTAATTTGGCTGCTGCTTAGTTCGCTTCCCAGAGCCAACAAGGGAAGAAAGGAATCATGTTGGATGGAATGAACAGCAGGCATTTTACAAACAGGGACCACCAGTTTTGAGAGAAGAAAGGGTCTTGGTCAATCCTTACCTCACATAAAATACACTAAATTCAAGACCATGGCTGTTTATTTGGCATTTCTTGGGCCCTTCAGCACTGCACTAGGTGCTTCAGAAGATAGGAAGGAGGGAGAGCAGAAAGAGAAAGAGGAGAGAAAAAGAGAAAGAAGAGGAAGAATAGAAGGAATGAAAAATATTTTGAGCTCCTATTATGTGCCAGACACTATATTATGTACATTTATATTATTTTTTTGTATTTTTCCAGTTTTATTGAGATATAACCGACATATAACATTGTGTAATTTTAAGGTATATAATGTGATGATTTGATACACATATATATAGTGAAATGATTACAATAAGGTTAGTTAACACCTCCATCATCTCACATAATTACCTTTTTTGTGTGGTGAGAACATTTAAGAGCTACTCTTTGAGCAACTTTCAAGTATATAATACAGTATTGTTAACTATAGTCACCATGCTCTGTATCTCACATTATTTTAAAGAAATATGAGATGAGCTTCCTATCCCCAAAGACCCCAGCTATATTCTAGTTGAAAACAACCACAGAATGATATGTGCCATTGATGAAGCAATCACATGAAATTATCTGGTACAGGCTATAAGTGTCAGAGTCCAGAGAAGAAAAAGGTCAACATACACTAGAAGAGGATGGAAAGGCACTGGGCCTACTGCATTGGTTACCTAAATTCACATTTGATAAGACGTAGGCTTTCAATTGGCAGAGGAGTGGGGCTTCCAGGAAGCAGAGAAGCAGGAAAAAACATGAGCAATCATAGAAACTATTCATTAAGAACTTACTACAGGGCAAGCACTACCTTACGCACTTTATGCCTCATTGCACTCTCAACCCAACCCCAATAGGTGTATGCTATTATACCCATTCTACAGATGAGGAAAATGAGGCTTAGAAAAGTAAATTATCCAAAGTTATACAGCCCAGAAGTGGTAGAACTAAAATTGGAACACGAATGTGTTTAACTCTGCCAAATTGCCTCTAAGGATGATAAAATGAGACCTCTGGGAGGCAGAGGCAAAAACAAAAACAGTAGAGCTCATGGTTAGTTTGTTCCATGACCCCGGGAGGATCGACACAACTGCTGACTTCTGCTATCCCTATCCTTGAGATCTGACCTATACAGATCCTGGTGGCCTCAAAATGACTCCCTTATGGAAACACGACAGGGTCAGATTCACTCAAAAAGCACACACCCATGGATCCTATGTTTGTCTAGAAACAGGAAGGAGCAACCATGGCAGGAACTCCCCAAAATACTGCATCATGGGACTTGGCCCATGTTAGAGCAGACCATCTTCCCCACTCCTAGTTTCCCAGAGAAAAGCATCACCCTAAACACTCCTGATCTCTCTTTACCTTCTTCACTCACCATTCCCTGTCAGGGGAGCTCTTAACTGGGTGGTAAAAATAAGGGAGGATAAATGAAACAGGTTTGACTTGACACCTCATTCCTTCCTCTTTGTGAACCAGCCTGCCGTCTGAGATCACTTTTTGGACCAAGCTCCAAGTTCAGCATGGAAGGTGCTGCCCCTGCAGGACATATCTGTGGTAGTAGAGTGTCTGTTGTAGCTGGATAGGTAACCCTGTCTAATCCTGGAGTTCAGTTAGCAAGCCTGTTTGGCTCGCCTCCTTAGCTATCTCCCCCAGTCTAGACTTTCTCAGGACTAAAGGCAATGCTTTGTACTCCAACTGCTTTACAATTCAATTGCTTCAGAACTTGGGTAGAAATGACAGTGCAATTTATTCTCCCCCTCAAAAATCACAAGTCCCAAACTGCTTGGGCTCCCACACTCTGAAAGTAATCACCAAATAAAGGGCTCTCTTTATTTAAATCCACAGGTGAGGCTCTAGGGCACAGAGACCACTAAGAAACACAACCCACATTCCCTGAAAGACCAGAGTACACTAAATATCTAGAACAGCAGGCAAGTCCGATTAATAAGGCATTTAGCAAAATCCTCTTTAGCCTGTGTTTTGGTAAGGCAGTGTAGTGTAGTATCTTAAGAGCATCAGCTCTGGAGCCAGAATGCCAGCTCATTGACTCCCAGCTCATTACAAGCTGTGTGGCTTTGAGCAAGTTATTTTACTTCTCATTGCCTCAGTTTTCTCTTGTGAAAAACTAAATGGGTTTTTATGAAAATTACACGTGTTAATGAATGTAAACTGCTTAGGACAGTGGCTGGCATGTAGCAAGTGTCAGCTTAGCATTGTCAGTGGATGTATTCTGCACATGAATCTACTGCATAAGAATAGGCCCCTACTCCGAAAAGTGAGAATCACTCATTCATGTGGAAATTCAAAAAATATTCTCGCTCACTTACAGTCTTAATGGCAGCAGTGAAAGCAGGAGACTTTAGGTCAGATAAGTGATTACTATTCACCAGATAAGTATATTTAAGACTTTAAGGAATGAATTGGTTCATTACTCTTCTCAGCTTAGATAGTAGATCAGACTGTCCATCCTTTACTGAGATGGAATCTAGGATCCAGGACCTATCCTCAAATCTTGTTGAATTGGTCTTTGAGAAGAATCATTTTCAAATTAAACTGTGGTTCCTACTAATATATTATTAGTTTCCAAAATGGTGTTTTCTTTGCGGTTTTTTTTTTTAAGATCTCATCCTTTATATCTAAGGTAACAATAAACATTTATCCTGTGCCAACCTAGTATCCAATTCTTAACTCATTCATTTCCCTCTCCCAATTGTAACTTTGCATGTTACAAAAAATTCTGAGCTTTCAAATCATACAGACTTTGATTAAAATGAAATTACTATTAAGAAACTGTTGTATAAAAAACTAAAATAAAATTCAGGAAAAAAATGAAATTAGACATTGTGCACATACACATGTGTGCATGGGGGATATATGTTTATATATGTTCAAAGATAGGTAAATTGGTTTCTATGTATTCTTAAAGCATTCTTGCTTTTAGAGAGGATTTTGAGATAAGGACTTTTGAAGGTTGCTTAGATGTTATCAAGTTTCTAAACAAAGATAATAATAATAGTAGCCAACAGTTCTTGAGTGCCTGCTATATGCCAGGCCCAGAGCTACATGAATAGCTCATTTGATCCTAATGACAACCCCATAAGGTAGATATCATTATGATCTCCACTTGATACATGTAGAAACTTGAAGCCTAAAGAGGTTAAGTAAATTTCCCAAGGTCAGAGAGCTAGCAAGTGACAGAACTGAGATTGAAACCCAGCCTCTCCCTACAACACTCTGTCAACAGTGATCTTCCCTCCATTCAGGTGGGACCTGGCTATGTGCACTCTGGCCATTTGCTAGGCACAAAGGATATAGGAGACAGAAAGAGTGCTTTTCTAGGCACAGAGGGTAAAGGTTAGCTTAGTTCATCTCCCTTCCAGGGAGAGGAAAGAAAGATGTGGGTGGCCCTTACCTGCCAAGCCGCTCACTGCATCCAACAAATAGGAATTGAGAGTGTGCAATGTTCCAGACACTGTGCCAAGCCCCCACACCAAATGTCCTCCTCCTTGCTAAGCTATGTCTCTCTTGTCCTTCACAATCTCATTTCAAGACCTCTCTTCCAGGATGCTGAGCCTAATTCAACTCATTCAGCACTGCTTAGCATGCTCAGCACCCCTCTTTACTCTGCACGCTCCCACAGCAGCACAGAGGACGATGCACACAGTAAGAATTCACCAAATGCATGTGGATAGCCTGGCTCCTAAATAAAAAGTAGGGAAGAGTTCATTGTTAATTCTATGCAGAGACACCAGGGCCGGATGGAGGAGAGAACAGCCAGGAGGTTAGGGTTACAGAGAGGGACATGGGCTTTGGAGTCAAGCAGACTTGAGTTTGTAAACTGACTTTGCAACTTACAGCTGCATGTAGTTTGGGCAACTTACTTAACCTCTAGCCAGCTCAGTTTGCTCATTTGTGAGATGGGGATGATAATAACAAAACTCTCACAGTACTGCTGTGAGAATTCAATTATAAGTTGCATGTTAATCACTTAGCACAGAGCCTGGCATATCATGGGAGCCAGGAGCTCAACGGGAGCAACTCTTATCATTAATATCACCTAATGAAATACCCACAGTCCTTCTCAGGAGCATGCCTCAGGCAGGTGAACTGTCTGGCTTCCTTGGGATAGGCACAGCATAGAAGGAGGATATAGGAAGTGATGAGGTACACACGCTCTGGCCACCACCTGACCAGAGTGAGTGCTTCTGAGCTCTACAGTTTACCAGTGACCAGGACAGCCAGAAAAGGAGCCCAAGCTGTGCACAGATACAGCTGTCAGCTTACCACCACCTCCAAAAGGCAAAAGTAAGATGTCAATTCCTGGTATCCTTCGTTCCACCAGTAATGCCAATAATTTTTCTGTTGCTAGGAATGGTGCCCAAGTGAGCTCCATGAAGCAAGCCCTACAGTGGGGCTCAGCTTTTATACTGTGATTCCAGTACTTTCTGAGGCATCAGTCCCTGAAACTCAAGGCTGTCGAGGACTATTCCTGCTTCACTGCATTTAAACTGCCTACTCCCACCTAACTATCTACGAGGGGGCAGCCATCAGCTCTAGAGTCTCATCCTGACACCTCCCACTGTGCTCAGCTGCCCAGGAATGGCCACGTACGAAGAAGCAGGAATAGGTGGTCACCACCTTAGCTGGTCTTTGGTATCCACTCCTTTTCAGTTCATTGAAGTTATTTTCACAAAACTCACAACACTACATCACAGGTTGATGGAGTCTCTGACCAAAAACAGTAACGCAGTGGTCTGTCCACATTTTCTCACTGAGTATACCGGTATCAGGTTAAGAGTAGGGTCCTAGACCCAGGCAAGAGGCCCTATCCTAAGACCCACACTTTAGAGGAGCTCACTCTGGCTCTCTGGCTGCACCTCTCCCCGCTAAACTGAGGAGTCTATGGGGCAAAGAGGACATGCCCTCTTAGAGTCCAGACTCTCAGCTTCTATACCAAAGTCCACATAAATAAACCCCAGAATTCTCTGCCCAAAAGCATGAATCCTATTCCAGGGTATTTGTGCAGGCCTCTTCCTCCCAAGGGTGAACAACACCACAGCTGTACACACCCCTAGCCTGTTTGGTGACCCAGGGCCAGTTATTTAAGATAAGGGAGTGCTGCATGGAGCTTGGACATACAATCTGGCATGTCCATATGCATGTGCATGAGGCCTCTGGTGGTACAGAAAGAGAGCCAGGCATAGAAAGAGGAGGAGACAGGGGTTTGCAAGCTACAGGCCAGATGCCTCCATTTATAACTTTGGTCTGTACCGTACAAATATGAGAAGCAAGATTGCATGTTGATGCTGTTTGATTCTTATGAATTACATGGAAGAGGCAGAGGGGTGGTAGCCCCATCTCCTAACCTCCCTAACGGAATAGAGACACTGGCTCTCTAAGTAGAATTTCTTTTTTGGTAGAGGAGAGTAATCCAGAATGAAATCAACCATAATGCTGAGAATTTCCAAAATAGGCTTAAGTTGAAACATTCTCTCCTAAGTCAGATATGTGTCAGTCTATAATGTTCCAATTTGGGGCTCAGTAAAGCTCTCCACATCCACACCTAGTTCCTCATGTAAGCTCTCCTCACAGCACCTCTATTCTGTGGCTGTCATTGGACAGATCTGCTTTAAGGATGAACCCTAAGGCCCCTCCCAATAGAAGAGCATCAGGCAGCCTGAGCATCCTCATGACTATCCTAACGCCTGGAGCCCTCCTCTCTCCTTCACACACAGCCCAAGCACTTCCCTGTCCTTCATTCAACACCAGGAGGACCCTGCCATTCACTAGCTCCAGATCCCTGCTACCCTGGTGCTCACCCTCCTGGGGGAATGTGATTAGCTCTCAACACTGACTATTAACTTTCACTGTGGGGTTGTTGATCTGTTCCAGGGTAAATCTTGAAGCATAAAACTTCCTTAATGCCAAACTCTTAAACTGGATCAGAGAAATTTTAAACCACTAA